>NC_080580.1:53035820-53338850 GCF_029962835.1 Magnolia sinica
ATGTAGACCTCGTGCTGAGTCGACGGGATTACATGGACATATGGATTAGTTGGACACTTTACACTTTGATATTTTGTAAATTTTAAAACAAATCATGTATATATTTAGCCCGGTAACACACTCATACTCTGGAGGTTGCGAAACACTTGTTTAAATATATATGTTTTAGTCTTCTGCTTGCTTAGTTTGATTACATCCAGAGTATGATGTGCTATTTTAGTATAATATCACTAATGCTTAACTCATTAATATGGGTGAAACCTGAACATCATCATCCATATTGCATAAGTGATGTGCTGGATCTCGGGAGTAGAGCTTTGCTCGACCCCCGAAATCCAGGGCGTTACAAGAATGGAGAATTTGATCACCGAAAGAAGACTAACGTTTCCCTTCATGCATGACGTGATGGAATAGAGAAGGGCGAGTATGTGTAGAACCACATCTGTAGGAGCCACAATGGCACTCCTGTAGAATGCAGTCTTTTATGGTGGTCTCGTAGAGACCCCGATATAGGTGGCTGAGAGCAAAAGGCACTAGGGTGACCCTGTAACATCCCAGACTTTTCACAGCCAGAGTTTATACTCGTGCCTGAGAAAAGTGGGTGTTAATGATGTATAAATTGAATGCTTTTAAAAATCGCACCTTATTTTTTTCCATTTGGATCACATCTAAATACATTCATGAAGGTAACATTCACAAGAATAAAATCAACTGTATTGATTATATTTCATCAAAGTAAAAAAGAATAATCAAATGCCTTCTCAATGGAAGCTTATTACATTTATCAAGTTCACAGCAGAAGTATAAATCTAAATCATAAATTGTCTTCTTAATCTTTTAACATAATCTTCTTTAGGGAGATTGTTCACTAGGTCTTTAATTTGTACGTCACCTACATAATCTGTACAGTTGGGAGAGGGTCAATGCCCTACTCATAGTGATGGTTATCTTTTAAGATTAACAGTAATTTAAGTGATTCATAAAATAATGCAAAGGTTCTAATACAACTCGTACTCCATAACTACAAAAGGTATTAATGCACAAGCAATCTATATGAGATGCATGCCTAGCAAAGTATATGCGGTTTATCACACTTAGCGATAACCACAATGTGGAATATGATTAGAGTTATCCGGCTCACCCTGCATCCCATACTACAAAGATTTGCCGGTGTGTCCCACATTTAACATGGATTTATGTGGTTATCCCAGGACGGACAAAACACATGACCAGGTGAATCACGTAACCCCGATTAGAGTGATTAATTACGACAACCAACCCCCAAAAAAATTGATGTAACACGTATATATAAGATTCACATACACCAACTAGTGCACCATCACCCATGAAACATGGAATTACGTGTCGCCCCAGGGCCACTACTGAAAATGCATTACATCTACGATATTTATTCGATTGCTAGACATGGATACCTGACATAGTACTTACACCAAGAGAGAAACCCTTGAACTATGGGAGTTTAGGAATATCAAGACACCTGCCTGAGCCTTTAAGATAAATAAGAGACGAGTGGCAATGACCAGCTCAAATAAGAGGCGAGTGACGAAGGTCAAGTCAAATAAGAGATGAGTGGCAAAGGCCAACTCAAATAAGATTAAAGGTAAGAGGAAGGCTCGTATCCATAGCCCCACATGAATTCAGGAAGATTCCTTGCAATGGACATCATGTCATAATCCCAAAAGGGCTAATAATTGTTGATGACAATTTAAACGAAAACAGAGAGAAAGTCATAGTAATATGAGAACAGGTAAAAGGCATGAAAAATGGCATGTAAAAAGGCGAGATAAAATGCATCAACTCAATTAAAGTAAGCTTAAAGGATAAAACCCTCACCTTCAGCTATTTGATATATGCTAATAAGGTTAAAGGCCTCAACTAATCCTATGATCAAAACTTGCCTTCCTGTCTTGAACTACCGTCGAGTAGCAACTCAGAGGCTGACTCGGCGAGTCAACTCAGCACACTGCCTTTCTCTCTCTTTCTTTCTTTCTCTTTTCTTTTTTCTTTCCTTTCTTTCTTTTTTTTCCTTTCCTTCTTTCTTTTTCTTTTCTTGCTGCTACGTCCGGCAGAGAGCTGGACGTCTCTCTCTCTCTCTCTCTCTCTCTCTCTCTCTCTCTCTCTTGTTGCTACCGGTCGGCAGGAGCTCTTCCCTTCTTCCATGTCTCTCTTCTTTTCCTTCTCATTTTTTTCTTTTCTTTCACTCTATTGTAGTGCTTCCTCCAACGATGGACGAAGTGCCTATTTATATTGATGCAATGAGTCTTTCAGACTCTTCTTACGAACGTTCTTGCAAGTCCCATTTACGCAACCTTATTTCCTGTGTAGCGAGAATGGGAGGATATTTGCGTGTGATCGGAATTGGAGCGAGTATCAACCCTATTCTTCCAATCTGACTTCTTGGAAGTGGTTGGGATTCCCTCTACCTGGGTTTTAATGGTCCAGATCAAAGCTGTGATCCACTGTTGGGCCGTCCAATGTGTAGAAACGTCCAGGTTGTGCTGGGACTCCCGCCGTTTGCGTCTGTTGCAGATAGATTGTTCCACGTGAGCGGTGGGGTCCATAATCACAGTCATTTGGAAGATCCAGTCCATCATCAACTCTGGCATGGCGTGTTGTCCTAAGAGCCAAAGTATGAGGCACATCCGAGTTCAGGATGGGTTTCAAAACAATTCTGCACGATGCGGCTATGCCACTTAAGTATCGACGGAATGTCATGTTTTCCTTGAAGTCCATCTCCTTTTCGAGTTGGGAAGGGTTGGAATTCCCTCCTTTGGAGATCAGACGGTCCAGATCAGGGGTAAATCAAGAAAACACTGACATTTTGGCATGGGTTTCCTCTAGTGCTCACGGTTTTCACAGGTGCCATTACTATGTGCAAAAGAACTCTATTCCGGTTTAGATGCTGATAGGTGGGGTCCACTTTTGATTACCTTCTTAGAAATCCACTTCATCCATCATCTTTGCAATGTCATGCCTAGCTATGGCGTCAAATATGGGACAAATCTGAGTCTTAGGTGAGCCACAACGCATTTGACAATCAAACCGTACCAACGCTCTAATGTGCCTTTTGAGGCAATATAACATTGATACATATTGGTCATGGCATCAAGTGGGATCCACTCTGATGTTTGGTGAGCAATCCACTCTGTTCACCGTATTTGTCCCATTATGTTAGGACGCAGAGTAAAAGATGAGGAAGTTTCACAAATCAGGTGGGTCACACCATCTAAATAAGTGGAAATTGACACTCACCATTAAATCTTTAGTATTGGTTGAACCATGCCATGCATGGTGCTAGTTTTATTTATAAAATTGTCATCAATTCCTCAATCACCTTTCGACATCAGTTATGTTAGAGTACACCGTCCAAATGCCCTGAAATTTGGCGGATATCCACCATTTTTTGTACTCTTTTCATCAGTCCAGTTTGGGTCCGATCTCAAAAGGATGTCCAAGATGTTCTTTTAAATGACTAATACACTTCATGCTTCAGGACTGATGTTACACATATCTGGTTAAAACATTACCTGGTGGTTTGGACATAACCTAAGATCTTCAAAATGAATGAATTATCATAATATTCTGATGGTCCATTTGGGAGATCCAAACACCATGGACGGTCAGATGACATACTAAAAATGTGAAAACTTGATAGTTGGTACTCTGACAATGCATACAAGTATATGTACGATCAATTTCATAAACGGATGGACATAAAGTGAGTTTCTGGAGTGATTAGGGTAGGATCTGTATACTGTTAGGTTCTAGTGACTTGTACACATATGTAAGTTCCTCATACTGTAATTCTAATAGTGAGTTAAGCATATTCATATGGGATGAACAAGATGAACGGATTAGAATCTTGATCTGATAAGTGTACGGACGGATGTAGAGGTCAAATAGCTAGTTTACTATGATCTAAGGACTGAAATTCGATGTGTATGGTTAATTTATAATAATTAAGCATGGTATAAAATTTCACATTAAACGGATAATGTGAAACATGCGATCAAGAATTCAGGGGTCTAGGTTAGTGGCATTTTTGTAATTACTACTGATCTAAGAGTTTTGTGAAATTTAATGGTTCTACATGGTTCTATGCCCATTTCTAAATAATTATTACAAAAGAACTTACATCTAAATTATTATGGATAAAGATTTATTCACTGATTTAGTCAAGGGAAGGTACATATATCAAACCACATGATCAACGGTCGGATTACATGATTTATGGATGGAGATCATTCTTAATCGGTCAGATTCACGTTGGAGGATGGATGTAGGGTTAGGTTAGTTAGATTAGTACCGTACACGTGTACATAATAAGTTAAATTCATGGTAACACTTGAGGACTTTCAATACTCGAGTATTGAAAAGTTCGGGGTGTTACAGACCCTGATGCCCAGAGCAACATACTCCATGGTGATTTGTTGAGCACTCAAACACAAAAGGTGTTGGCAAATCCAGAGAAGAAGGAACGTCGTATGCTCGTCCTCCTCAACCGGGCCTTTAAGTTTGCAATAGGCCTTTATGAAGTTGGTATAGGCCTTAGCAGATTTTCTCAAAAAATCCTTGCACTACCTAGAGACAACACCCGAAAAGAATGTCATGCCAAAGGGCGGTGACTCGGTCAGGTTAAAGATGTCCTTAACAGTTAGATCATCGGATCGTAACCGAAGAGGAATGTGTTTGTTGACATGCTCCAAAACACCGAGAGAGCAAGAAGAAGGGTTGGATTCACTGTATAATATTGAATGGAGAGTTTGATGCATTCATATATGCCAATCTTTCTCCATGATTCTGCATGTTACGAAGATACTCGAATGAACTAAGCTTCCTAGTCTTAGAGAGGCTTTAGCCACGTCTGGAGAATCTTCAAAGCGTTCACAGGATCGGGGACAGATTCGGATTAGATCAAGATGTCTTCTCTAGGGCAGATAGGGAAAAATGGATTCAGTGGATGAACCTCATCAGCCTTAGTCTCAGTGGAGAACGTGGGGCTTAAACAGAGAATCTTGTCGCTTAGAGGAGATTTGAGGATCGTGTCATCGGCGCACTTATCTCCAAGCACATCCATGACAACCATAATATCTTGTTAATCAAATGAAGGAGTGGATGATGAAGAAGTAGCCATTGCAGATCAAACGGGAAGAAATGAAGGTTTTTGTCATGCCCCAAACCCGGAAATCGGGCTCACAAAATTCTCGATTGCCGAATTCGGTGCCGATAGCCTCCGTAGTACCCCATTTTTGGCTCCCAACGCCCATACCGACAGCCTCCATGGTACCCCATTTTCGGCTCCCAACGCCCATACGCCAGATTCCTATCCTGGGATCCCATAAAGAGGATTTTCCAACATACATTTGCTTCGCAAGAGGCATAACCACAAGTATACCCAAATCACAAAGGCAACATCATCATCACATATCCACTAATATGAACATTTAAATACATTGCTGAAAGGGAAATAAATATAGCAAAAATATCAAAGCTCCAAAAGTCAGCTACACGCTCCAAGCTCACTGCTGTTACAACCTATCATCACCTGCACGCATCTATCATGCATAAGCTTATAAAAAGCTTAGAGGGTAGTGTAAGTGTGTGCATATGATAAGTGTCAAGTAAGCAATATCAGAGTAAGCGGAAATACTAACATGTCTTATAAAAATATCATCAACCTAATCCAGGATATGCGATGAAAAGACATAACAAGCCAATGTCATATTCTGAGAAAGGAATGTAGGTCAGTAATACAATGCGGAGACATAATGAGTCAAATATCAGATACCGATGATACAATGCCATATGCAATTCTAAAGAGCTACGAATACCATCAGCCTCATCTAAGCCATATGAATGCAGAAACATAGGAACCTAAAATGTCATATGCCGAGGATATAATGCAATACATAATATGTAATGCAAATGAAATAACCAAGCTGCAGTGTGAAGTCGGGATGATAGTACGCGATGTCGTAGGCTATGGGGCTTATCCCAAAGGACTTCTATCCAAACCAGTCCCATACCTAAATTTGGATAGATAGACTCAATGTGGTAAGCTCCTGATTTCAAGTTAGTCGCGCACCCCAACCAAAATCCTTGTCATTACGAAAGTACACATAACAATTAGTTACGCACCACCAGCCCAAGTGGATAGTGAATGAATAAATGAATAAGTATAATGCTGAGTATACAACTCCTGCCCAATCAATCCATGATTCAATACTGTACATCTATGGGATCATCACCAGGGTCTAGTATACTCTACATGCAATCGCCGCACACTGATGCACAACTATGCAAGTGAAAGATACCTCACCATCCGCCTGGCCAGTAGTCAACCAATATCTACCCAACACGTCGATGACAGACCCAATCACAAGCTGGTCAAACTCAGCCTAGCTATGCCCCCTACTCTCGGACGGGTAAGGCCACACCCCCTCCTAACTGACCATGACACAATGGGAGACGTGACCTACAGGTATTCGACACTCGGGCGCTCATGCATCGGTCTTAATGTTAGGGCGTCTCCTGGCCACGAAGGTTTACGGACTTTCACCCAGGACATCCAAAGTGCCCAGATGCTCGAAGTAAACATTTCTAATGTCTCATCTAGCCATCCACGACATGCCTGTGAAGGCTATGGCCCTGATGTCACTAGGGCGTACAGTAATCATAATACACAATACAAGATGCATGAGTCATATAATCCAGTCATACATCAATCTTGCACATACCGTGCGCACATGTGAGACAATCTTTACCTATTAGGGAGTCTCATAATAACCTACCTAATGACATATGCAATGGCCAACCACATCTCATAACAAACATGCAGATGATGCGTATGGGCATGCATCATGATGTTATGCTATCACATACTCATAATCGGTATCAATAACCGGCATCAACAATCAGCCTTGTCAATGTGAACATTTAACCAAAATTGTCGCCAAGGAATGACCCACATAAAGCCTACCATATAGTGGACCCATGGCCTCGTATAAGGGCCTAATATACAACACCATGGGCCTTACTCAAGAACTTAATACACATCACGATGGGCCTCTCACATGGGCCTAATATACATCACAATGGGCCCTACCAAATGGGCTGGAAATACATCACAATGGGCCACTCATACAGGCCTAATATACAACACCATGGGCCACGACCCATGGTCCTCAATACATCATAATGGGCTGCGACCCATGGGCCTCAATATACATCATAATGGGTCGTAACCCATAGGACTCAATATACATCAAGTGGGCTGTATCACATAGGCCTCAACAATGGGCCTCGATAATCGGAATCGGCTTCCACAATCGAAATCGGTCTCGACAATCAGACTCAACCTCGACAGTCGGAATCGGCCTCGATAATCGAAATCAGTGTCAACAATCGGAATCGGCCTCCACAATCGAAATTGGCCTTGATAATCGGAATCAGAATCGGCCTCGACAAACGGAATCGGCCTCAATAATTGAAATAGGCCTCGACAAACGTAATCTGCCTCGATAATCGGAATCGGCCTCAATAATCAGAATCGGCCTCAATAATCGGAATCGACCTCGACAATCGAAATCTGCCTCGACAAACGGAATAAGCCTCAATAATCGGAATAGGCCTTAACAAACGGAGTCGACCTCGACAATCGGAATCATCCTCAACAATCAGAATCGGCCTCGACAAATGGAATTGGCCTCAATAATCGAAATAGGCCTCGACAAATGGAATCGACCTCGATAATTGGGATTAGCCTCAACAATCGGAATCAGCCTCAACAAATGGAATCGGCCTCGTTAATCGAAATAGGCCTTGAAAAACAAAATCGGCCTCTATAATCGGAATCGGACTCGACAATCAGAATCGGCCTCGACAAATGGAATCGGCCTCGATAATCGGAATAGGCCTCGACAAATAGAATCAGCCTCGATAATCGAAATATGCCTCGACAAACAGAATCGGCTTTGATAATCAAAATCGACCTTAACAAATGGAATCAGCCTCGATAATCGGAATAGGCCTTGATAAATGGAATCGGCCTCGATAATCAGAATCGGCCTCGACAAATGGAATTGACCTCGATAATCGGAATAAGCCTCGACAAATGAAATCAGCCTTGATAATCGGAATCGGCCTCGACAAATGGAATTGGCCTCGATAATTAAAATAGGCTTCGACAAACGGAATCGGCTTCGATAATCAGAATAGACATCGACAAACGGAATCGGCCTCGATAATCAGAATCAGCCTCAACAAATGGAATCGGCCTCGATAATCGGAATAGGCCTCGACAAATGGAATCGGCCAAACAAGGCCTAAGGGAAGGTCACAATGTGGACATTTAACCATCATTGCCCATCGATGTAGACATTAAACCACCATTGTCCCAAGGCATAGCCCGCCATAATCATCCTTACATCATGGAGTAATCACACATCGCAATGGACCTCACATATATCACATTCGACCCCATACAAAGGCCCCACATATGTCTCATTGGGCCTCACTCGTGGCCCTCATCACATTGGGCTTAACCCATGGGCCATAAAATACATCAAGTGAATCGCATCCATGGGCCGCACCAATGGGCCTCATAATATCGAGTCGACCATATCACATGGGTTGCACCACGAGGGCCTCATATACATCAAGTGGACCGCGTCCACGAGCCGCACCAATGGGCCACGTATACATCAAGTGGACTGCATCCACGGGCCACACCAATGGGCTTCATATACATCAATTGGGCTGCATCAATGGGCCACACTAATGGGCCTAATACATATCACAATGGGCCTTGCCCATAGGCCACGAATACATCACAATGCGCCCTAGATTCAAGCAGGTGGGTGTCATCATATAGGCCTCAAAATGTAAAACATATGGGCCCTGTACATGGGCCGAAAATACATCATGATGGGCTGCACCAATGGGCCTCAAATGGACTTGGACCACACCAAAAATCATTTCACTAGTTGCAGGTATCACACGTGTATCACTGTACACTTCCATTCTATGGGGCACATGGTACACTATTGATGATCAGCACTGCCAAACATTGTCTATGTAAATCAGCATTATCTAAACATTGGACAGCACTGTCTAAACACATAAATCTGCACCGTCCAAATATTAGACAGCACCTTCAGCACTTGCCCGACTGCTGGACGGCGTGTACAATACACATACATCATGGTCAAGCCCACGCAGATGGGCGGTGTGGATTAAAACATACATCACAGTGGTTCCACAGATGGATGGATGGTTTGGGTGTATCACGTACATCAAGGTCTGTCCCACATGGTAAAACAGATGGACGGATGGATGCACATACATTAATACAGGGTGGGCCCCACACGCTACCATGGTGGGGTCTACGTCCAATGGGTGGACGATTTAGATATGAAACATATACATTATGGTGCGCCCCACACCACATATATGAAGGTGGGTCCCCACCGCACCGTCCAGGGGATATGAAATAAAGGCATCAAGGTGGGTTCCACCCCCACACGTGTCACATGTGTGGGGTGGGCCATACCTCCAAATGGGTGGACGGTTTAAATATAACATATCCTCGTGATGGGTCAGAGCTTGTTGACGACACTAGTAGTGGAGTCCACCGTCCCAGCTTGTTGGGTGGACGGCTACGATGAATCCCACACATCACATGGGCCCCACATGGGTGGACTGTATACATCAGGGGTGGGTCCACAAGTGTGGGACCCACCGGCTTATAAGTCTAAGCTGACATTTGTGATTTTTCCATCCATCCAGGTTGTTGGACGTCTAATAAATGGATGGCCTGGATGGAAAGAATCATCAAGGTGGCCTCCATGGATGGACGGCACAGTTAAAACACATACACCGTGGGTGGGGTCCACATGTGTGGAGGTAGGCCCTATCGTCCTGGCCCCTGGACGTGGGTGAAATACATACATTCAAGGTGGTTTCCCACCATTTGGACGGTCTGATGGGTCCCACGTGGTGAGCCCCCTCCCATGAAATCATAATATTATATATTATATATTATAATAATATTATATATATATATATTTTTTAGCTGGCTAGTACACCCCACTGTCAGTTCACACACCATTGCTCGCCACGTCTAGCGTCCAAGGACGCTGGATGGACGGTGTGGATAGATATGCATCAAGGTGGGTCCCATTGTCCTGTTATGTGGATGGTGACGATGCAACGCACGCTTCAAGGTGGGTCCACACGTGTGGCCCACCATAGCTTTGGATAAAGCTGATATTTATATTTTCCATTTATCCAGGTTGCTGAACGTTTAGCAAGGTGGGCCCCACGAGTGCCCAACATGGATAAACTACATCACGGTGGGCCTGTTGGCCCTGGACTGTCTAGATGATGTGTGTACATCAGGTGGGCCACACATCAACAGAGAAAGAGAGAAACATGGAAATGGGATGGACCCCGCCACTATGGGTCCCTCCAAATATAATGCATACATCAAGTGGGTCCCATTACAAGTGGGCCCTAAATCCAAAAAAATGAGAAGATGAACACCCATCATTAAATCATGGCTCCTCCTTCCATCAATGGTTCTAGAGCTCCGATGGATGAATTTCAACGGTTGATATTGACTTTCGATGGTGGGATGGGGTGGTATGAAGGTGGCTTGGACATTGGATCTCTCTTGGGAATTGCTTGGAATGAGAGAGAAATGAGAGAGAGATGAGTGATGTAGGGAAAGAGTGATGGGTGTGTAAGAAGAGGGATGGGCTTGGTTAAATTTTGGGTGAGAGAGGGATGGGTGGAGAGAGAGAGAGAGTTGACTTTAGGTAAGGTTGTGTAAGAGAGGGATGGGTTGGGTTGCTTTGTACTTAATTGATTTGATTTGATTGATTGATTTGATGGGTGGTAGAGATTCTCTTGAAATTCGAAACGCGTGACATTTTCCTTGAACTGAAGGCTGGCCCACATCTCCTGGCCCAGGTATCGCCTCAGTGCGCGAGACGCGATGTCGGAACCGCGGCCATGGCACGATCGCAAGGGTGCAAGTTTCGAGTCAAGTCGACTCCGATATACAGGACTCGGCCTAGGATCACGCGCAAACATCGAATATAGGTCGAGGGTTGTCAGAATTTGACCGGGAGGACTGGGGAAGCCTACGGAACGTACGATCTAGGATACGGGCCTGACAACTCTCCCCTCCTATAAAAATTTCATCCTCAAAATTTACAGAACAGACAAGGGAAGAGGAAACATTATCAAATATATATGTCAAGGCACAAAAGGATTAAGACAGCACTCCTTAATCTCAACCTCGCCTCGTAAGATGCATCATCAACGCTATGGTAACCCCACTGATCCTCGGATCCCGGTAAGAAACGATCATGACTGGAATGCTAAGCAGCCTCACAATCTCAACGGTAGGAAGCTATATCAAAAAGTTTTTAAGTTATCTAAACTCGGGGATTTAACCATTCTAAGTTCTCAATAATCATAAAGTGAAGGGTAGCTATTAGCAGATATGTGATATTATCCTCAGGTATTCTCAAGTTATTCTCTGATACCAACTTCTGTCACACCCAAACCTGGAAATCGGGCTCACAAAATTTTCGATTGTCGAATCCAGTGCCGACAGCCTCCGTAATACTCCTTTCTCGGCTCCCAGTGCCCATACGCCAGATTCTGATCCTGGGATCCTATAAGGAAGATTTTTCAACGTACATTTGTCTCGCAACAGGCATAACCACAAGTATACCCAAATCACAAAGGCAACATCATCATCACATATCCACTAATATGAACATTTGAATACAGTGCTGAAAGGGAAATACATATATCAAAAATCAAAGCTCCAGAAGTCTGCTACACACTCCAAGTTCACTGCTGCTGCAACCTATCATCACCTGCACGCATCTATCATGCATAAGCTTATAGAAAGCTTAGAGGGTGGTGTAAGTGTGTGCATAAGATAAGTACCGAGTAAGCAATATTAGAGTAATCAGAGTAAGCGAAAATACTGATAAGTCTTATAAAAATATCATCAACCTAATCTAGGATATGCGATGAAAAGACATAACAAGCCAATGTCATATACTGAGAATGGAATGTAGGTTAGTTATGCAATGCGGAGACATAATGAGTCAAATATCAGACACCGATGATATAATACCATATACAATTCTGAAGAGCTACGAATACCATCAACCTCATCTAAGCCATATGAATGCAGAAATATAAGAACCCAAAACGTCATATGCTGAGGATGTAATGCAATGACCAAGCTGCAGTATGAAGTTGGGATGATAGTACATGATATCGCAAGCTATGGGGCCTATCACAAAGGACTTCTATCCAAACCAGTCCCATACCTAAATTTGGATAGATGGACTCAATGTGGTAAGCTCCTGATCTCAAGTTAGTCGCGTGCCCCAACCGAAATCCTAGCCATTGCAAAAGTACACATAATAATTAGTTGCGCACCACCCACCCGAGTGGATAGTGAATGAATGAACGAATGAGTATAATACTGAGTATACAACTCCTGCTCAATCAGTCCATAATTCAATACTGTACATCATGGGATCATCACCAGGGTCTACTACACTCTACATGCAATCGCCGCACACTGACGCGCGACTATGCAAGTGGAAGCGACCTCACCATCAATCTGGCCTGTAGTCAACCAATATCTACCCGACACGTCGATGGTGGACCCAATCACGAGCTGGTCAAACTCAGCCTAGCTATGCCCCCTACTCATGGGGGGGTAAAGCCACACCCCCTCCCAACCGACCACGACACAGTGGGAGACGTGGCGTACTGGTATTCAACACTCAGGCGCTCATGCATCCACTCAGTCTCGATGTTAGGGCATCTCCTAGCCACGGAGGTTTACAGACTTTCACCCACGGACATCCAAAGTTCCCAGATGCTCGAAGTAAATATTTTTCAGTGTCCATTTAGTCATCCACGACATGCTTATGGAGGCTACGGCCCTGATGTCATTAGGGCGTACAGTAATCAAACACACAATGCAAGATGCATGAGTCGTATAATCTAGTCATGCATCAATCCTGCACATACCGTGCGCTCATGTGAACTATCTCTGCCTATCAGGGAGTCTCATAACAACCTACCCAATGATATATGTAATGGTCAACCACATCTTATAACAAACATATAGATGATGCATATGGGCATGCATCATGATGTTATGCTGTCACATACTCATAATCGGTATCAATAACCAATATCAATAATCGGCCTCATCAATGTGAACATTTAACCAACATTACCACTAAGGAATGGCCCACATAGAGCCTACCATATAGTGGACCCATGGCCTCACATAAGGGCCTAATATACAACACCATTGGCCTTACTCAAGAACTTAATACACATCGCGATGGGCCCCGATAATCGGAATCGGCCTCGATAATCGGAATCGACCTCGATAATCGGAATCGGCCTCGACAAACAAAATCGACCTCGACAAATGAAATCGGCCTCGACAAATGGAATCGGCCTTGATAATTAGAATATGCCTCGACAAATGGAATCGGCCTTGATAATCGAAATAGGCCTCGACAAACAGAATCGGCCTCGATAATCAGAATAGGCCTCGACAAATGGAATCGGCCTCAATAATCAGAATCGGCCTCGACAAATAGAATCAGCCTCGATAATCGAAATAGGCCTCGACAAGTGGAATCGGCCATGACAATCAGTCGAACAAGGCCTAAGGGAATGTCACAATGTGGACATTTAACCATCATTGCCCATTGATATAGACATTAACCATCATTGCTCCCAAGGCATAGCCCGCCATAATCATCATTATATACATTATGAAGTAATCACACATCGCAATGGACCTCACATACATCACATTCGGCCCCATACAAAGGCCCCACATACGTCTCATTGGGCCTCACACTGGCCCTCATAACATTGGGCCTCAACCCATGGGCCATCAAATACATCAAGTGGATCGCATCCATAGGCTGCACCAATGGGCCTCATAGATATCGAGTCAGCCATATCACATGGGTCGCACCACTGGGGCCTCATATACATTAAGTGGACCACGTCCACGAGCCACACTAATGGGTCTCATATACATCAAGTGGACCTCATCCATAGGCCGCACCAATGGGCTTCATATACATCAATTGGGTTGCATCAATGGACCGCACTAATGGGCCTAATACATATCACAATGGGCCTTGCCCATAGGCCACAAATACATCACAATGGGCCTTAGATTCAAGCAGGTGAGCCCCATCATATGGGCTCAAAATACAAAACAGTTGGGCCATGTACATGGGCCAAAAATACATCATGATGGGCCACACCAATTGGCCTCAAATGGGCTTGGACCACACCAAAAATCATTTCACTAGTTGCAGGTATAACACGTGTATCATTGTACACTTTCATTCTATGGGGCACATAGTACACTAATGATGATCAGCACTGCCAAACATTGTCTATGTAAATCAGCATTGTCCAAACATATTAGACAGCACCTTCAACACTTGCCCGACTGCTGGACGGCGTGTACAATACACGTACATCATGGTCAGGTCCACGCAGATGGGCGGTGTGGATTAAAACATACATCACAGTGGTTCCACAGATGGATGGATGGTTTGGATGTATCACGTACATCAAGGTATATCCCACATGGTAAAATAGATGGACGGATGGATGCACATACATTAATACAGGGTGGGCCCCACACGCTACCATGGTGGGGTCCACATCCAATGGATGGATAGTTTAGATATGAAACACATACATTATGGTGCGCCCCACACCACATATATGAAGGTGGGTTCCCACCGCACCATCCAGGGGATATGAAATAAAGGCATCAAGGTGGGTCCCACCCCCACACGTGTCACATGTGTGGGGTGGGCCATACCTCCAAATGGGTGGACGGTTTAAATATAACATATACATCGTGATGGGTCAGAGCTTGCTGAAGACACTAGTAGTGGGGTCCACCATCCCAGCTTGTTGGGCGGATGGCTAGGATGAATCCCACACATCACATGGGCCTCACATGGATGGGTTGTATACATCAAGGGTCGGTCCACACATGTGGGACCCACCGGCTTGTAAGACTAAGCTGACTTTTGTGATTTCTTCATCCATCTAGGCTGCTGGACGTCTAGCAAATGGACGGCCTGGATGGAAAGAATCATCAAGGTGGCCTCCATGGATCGACGGCACATTTAAAACACATACACCGTGGGTGGGGTCCACACGTGTGGAGGTAGGCCGTATCATCCTGGCCCCTAGATGTGGGTGAAATCTTACATTCAAGGTGGTTTCCCACCATTTGGACGGTCGAATGGGTCCCACGTGGTGGGCTTCCTCCCATGAAATCATAATATTTTATATATTATATATTTTTTATATTATTTTTTTTGCAGCTGGCTAGTACACCCCACTGTCAATTTACACATCATTGTTGGCCACGTCTAGTGTCCAAGGACGCTGGACGGATGGTGTGGATAAATATGCATCAAGGTGGGTCCCACCATCCTGCTATGTGGACGGTGAGGATGCAATGCACGCTTCAAGGTGGGTCCACTCGTGTGGCCCGCCACAACTTTGAATAAAGTTGATATTTATATTTTCCATTTGTCTAAGTTGTTGGATGGTACCAGCAGCACTGGACGTTTAGCAGAGTGGGCCCTACGGGTGCCCGGCATGGATAAACTACATCACGGTGGGCCTATTGGCCCTGGATGGTCTGGATGGTGTGTGTATATCAAGTGGGCCACACATCAACAGAGAGAGAGAGAGATAGAGAGACGTGGAGATGGGAGGGACCTCCCACTATGGGTCCCTCTAAATATAATGCATACATCAAGTGGGTCCCATTACAAGTGGGCCCTAAATCCAAAAAAAATGAGATGATGAACACCCACCGTTAGATTATGGACTCCTCCTTCCATCGATGCGTTCTAGAGCTCTGATGGATGAATTTCAATGGTTGATATTGACTTTGGATTGTGGGATGGGGTGGTAGGAAGGTGGGCCACACCTAGCTTCTCCTTAGGAGGCTTGGACATTGGATCTCTGTTGGGAATTGCTTGGAATGAGAGAGAAATGAGAGAGAGATGAGTGATGTAGGGAGAGAGTGATGGGTGTGTAAGAAGAGGGATGGGCTTGGTGGAATTTTGGGTGAGAGAGGGATGGGTGGAGAGAGCGAGAGTTGACTTTAGGTAAGGTTGTGTAAGAGAGGGATGGGTTGGGTTACTTTGTACTTGATTGATTTGATTTGATGAGTGGTAGAGATTCTCTAGAAATTCGAAATGCACGGCATTTTTCTCGAACTGAACGCAAGCCGACATCTCCTGGCCCGGGTATCGCCTCAGTGCGTGAGACACGACGTCGGAACCGCGGCGACGGCGCGGTCGCAAGGGTACAAGTTTTGAGTCGAGTTGACTCCGATATATAGGACTCGGTTTAAGATCACGCGCAAATGTCGGATACAGGTCGAGAGTTGCCGAAATTCGACCCGGAGGACCGCGGAAGCCTATGGAACATACGGTCTAGGATACAGGCCTGACAGTTTTCGAGGAGAAAATAGCGATTAGGAGCAGGAACTGGGAGCATAAGAAGAAGAAGTTTCGAAATGATGCTGATATCGGTCAAGGAGAGAGAGAGAGAGAGAGAGAGCATTTATTGAGCCATCAAGACAGTTTTGGCAAGACAGCTACACTTGTCGACACAGGATTCCTCCGATGCCTCAATTAAATGCGACCGATACTGACACATTACGAGGAGACGGTCAAAGGCAGTTCACGCCATGAAAGTACGAGCTATATATGTCCTAGAGGGGGGTGAATAAGACAATACAAAATATTTTAATATAATTCGAAATAATAAAATAAATACTCTCAATTGCTTAAAGTATTGAAATCTTGATTTCCAATAGTTCGTAGGACAACCTTTACCTAAAAGATTTAGGTAGAACAACCTCATTTCACGACGTCTTTGAGATCAAAATACTAAACTTAGTAAGAGACAATCAATCACAAGAAAAGCATATAAAGAAATAAACAATCACCACAATGCACAAGGAGTTATAGTGGTTCGGTGCTTAAACTCCACACTTAGTCCACTCCTAAAATTATTACCTTCGTAATTCTAGCTTTCGCTATTTTAAGGTTTTCACAAGTTCACCTCAACAACTTTATATAGTTGTTGTGATTTTCATGGGCTCACCACAAAACAACCCGCTGAGATTTTCAAGTTATCTCATAAATACCCAAAATGAAATAAAGTAAATATAGTACTTATCTTCAATTGACGAGTCGAAGACATGACTGTAGCTTAATTGTAGCGATCTTCTTTCTTGGGATATTGATGAAGCCGTATATGTCTTCAACAAAAAAAGAACATAAGGATCTAATGTATTTTCAATATAATAAACAATACCCTAAAGTTGCAAATTCAATTCTCTAATTCTCAAGTAGAGTATGGATTACTCTATTAAAAAAAAAAGATTAAACTAACTTTAAAAAGAGAATAGAATAAGTTCAATCAAATATAAGAATTACCACACAAATAGCTTAAGGAGGCTTGGACTTTCACTCTTTTCTTAAAAAGATGGATCTCTAATTTTCATGTCTTGAATGAGTGAGAGAAAGCCTCTATTTATAGCCAAAGGATTAGAAAATTCGGTTGGCCTGGTTTTAGGTTTGGCTGGCTGAATTCCATTGATTGTGTTCCAATGGATTTTCGAATTTCACGCAATGAAATCTTTCAAAACTTTAGCTGGCCGAACCCAAGGTTGGGCTAGCTGAACTTGCTTTGGATAAAATCCTTCTTGTTGTATACTTGTTCGAATTATGTTGGGTTGGCTGAAGGTAGTTAGGTTGGCCAAACCTGAGGTCGGGTTGGCCTAACTCCAGTATATTTTACTTAGAATCATATGTTATTGTGATATCATGTGAAATACACCTAACCTAGGTCAATGTAAGGTTATACCACCTGATGGTTGACACATACAAAGTGTTCCAATCTTCGAACCATGTAAAGCTTTCAAGGCTTGAGATGTTGAGTCTTCCTTGAGATGTTGATTGAGTCTTTATGAGTTCTTCATGAGTTGTTGAAAAGCATCTTCATGAGTGGTTGTGCTCCTTTCAGGACTACGAAATTTGACAATTCTAATTGCACTTAAGTATAAGCACTTACACGCCCAAACGACACATGTATGCTTGTATTGCAACATTAATGAGGGATCTTACATCGCTGTCACTTTTTACTAAAAGGATAGCGACGTGGGGGGCAATGTTCGTCTCGATTTTAGTCATGCCCTACCACGATCAATTGGAGCAGATTACATGTGATCTATATGGGCACGCATGGTGAATTCAGAGATTTGCATATATGTATGAAAGAGATTTCTTAGGAGGTGGAGCCACAACATATCAATTGATGTCGTATATCACTAAAGCAATCGAAAGGAGAAGCGACCGAACTCGAATGGCCACATGACAAGTGGCGTAAATATAGGTGATCGAGCTCGAGTGATTGCATGACAGGTGGCTCAAGGAGAATTAAAGGAAGCAGAACGTGGGAAGCATTCATAAATCAAGTAGTGGAGAACGGCTAAAGTAACCGTCATAACGTGGGAAGGATCCAGAATAACTGGATCAAAAACTATAAATAGAAGAGGATACAACAAGAAAAATTGTCTCATACCAACCTAAAACAAACTGAATCTATCTTTCAATTACCTTTTCAAATTATCAATCTAGTTACATTCTGTAGTGTAATCTTTTATCATTCCTGTTAAGCAAATTACATTTCTTAGTGTAATCCTTTACTTTCAAGCCTAATGTTTACATTCCGTAGTGTAATCCATAGTGGTTATCAAGTAGTTGATAGCCTTTAGTTGTATTTTGAGTTCACGCTCGTGTGTTGGATTCAGTTCATCTATCAGAAAGAAGTTCTTCAGTTGCTCTTCGCGATCGACTAAAAGGATTTCTTTCTCATTTAATTTTATCTGTATTGAAAAGTCCTTCCGTATGGAAGGAAAATGAGTAACCCATTGTCAGGGATGAACCCACCCTCTAAAAATTGCCTAATCCAATTTATGCATCGAGCGAATGGCTGAATAGGCGGCCAATCTCTTTAGATCTTAGTCATACACTACATGTCTACCTACCTCGGCACTCGGGGTCATTGTTGTTTGGTTCGAATTGGAGTGGCAAATCCAATTCTAGCATGCCCGCACATCAGTGCAGAAAAACAACGTCAAACACCTGGGACATCCAGAAAGAAGAAGAATCGAAGAGAAATCTTTGTCTAGTTAGCAAAGTGGTGGTCGTTGAATCTATGCATGTGCAATTTCGTGTCGTTTGGGTTTCAACTCATGGAGTCAATTGTTTTGTGATCTGGTTGGATTCAGATCTGCCTTGTCTAGGATGTGTTGGTTGTCCAGAGTGGGAGAAGAGACATATAAGAAGAAGAAAAGTAGAGGAAGGAGAGAAGAAGTTTGGGGGAACCACAACTCCTTTGTTGTTAGTTTCTCAGTCGAGTCAACTTAGTCCTCGCCCCATCCAGATCTGAGTGGGAGCAATCCTGGTGCATTCCAATTCTTCCAACTAGGTTCAAGTTTGTTTTAGTTTAGCTAGGTTGTCGCCACTATAACAAGCTTCAAGTAGAATAGGTTAGAACAGAGTTGAGTCAACTCAATTCTCACCAAGTCCATTTTTAACCAGATTAGGTTTGATCTATTTCAGACTCAAGTGTTGTCCTCTAAATGTTGGAATCACATGGTTAGATCTTTACCGCATCAAACAGGGAGAACATCGGATCATCAGTTCACGATTGAGTCCGAGATGATCTCAGTTTAATGTCAAGTTGAGTCGGACCAAGTTAACTCGATTTTGGGTAAGTGAATCTTCGAGTTTTATAATTTAAATCTTCTATTGTGATGATCGAGTTAATCTTCCACATTCATATATGTTCTCATGGAGTCGGCTTGAGTTGGGGTCGAGTTGTTTTAAATCGAGTTGATGGCCAGTCAAGTCCTAGGCTAGCAACTTAATCAAACATATAAGTGAGTCATTTCCTTAATTACTTTCCATTTGAATTTAATTAGAGTTTAGTCAAACTAATGATTTTAAATCTTGAAATTGGATTTAGGAGTGGAATTTCTAAGAACTATGTTTATAATCATCTAGTTAAAATCCAAATTGGTCCATGTTCAGAATCAGGCCAATCAAACCAAGTTCACTTAAGGTGAGTTAAACTCTGTTACTTTGTGAATCTTAATTCTACCTTAATTTCATATTAATTCAATTAGTCTTAATTTTCATGTAGGAGATCAAACCCCAATTTCCACCCTAAAAAATTCACTTGTTTTTAGTTGAAGTTTTAAATTAATCCGATTTCATGTTTGATATAAATCTCTAAGATCACATGTCTCATTTTGAACAAAACTTTAAGATTTATTCCCTTGTTCGAACCTAATTAGAACAAATAATGTAATATATTAATCGTAACCATACCTTTTGCTAATCAAAGTCAGAAATTATTTCTAAGGCTCGTATTGCACTTTAGTCACACAAGAGGTCAATCCAAAAATATAAGGTGAGGATCACCCTTCAAGCTTTCTTACATTATGATAGTTAGTTCATTTATTTCTATTACTTAATATAATATTCAATGGGATGAATGATAAATGTTAGTGTTATTTGAATAATTGTTATATATGATTGATGTTATATTCAAATTCGAGTATTCTAAAATGTTATGGATCTCAAATTTCTTTATTGTGGTACTTTATATGTGAATTTGCTATTGATATCGTATGTTGAATTCATTGTGGCTTGTTTTGCCATTTAGAGATTACTAGATGGTATTTTTTAAAATTCCTCAAACTAGTGTCCATTTCGTGTTGTGGATTAAATGGAATTTTTTTGTTGACTTACCATCTAGTGAATCATTTGTGCCTTTGTGGCTTTTGGGTTAACCCTCTTTTTATCATATCCTTAAATGGACCTTTTGCCCTATATGCCTTTTGATATACTATTTTTGCACAAACTTGTGATGGTAAGTTCTATATCATGATAAAGCCACTAGTTGTAGAAGTTACAATTAAAACCCTACTTGCTAAAATCTCATGAGTCAGAGATGGCGGTATGGGACACTATACCCAAGCTGTCGGCCTATGCTGAGTGACGAGCCCCCCATAGTTACCTTTGAGCTTTCTTAAAATGGTTGTTTGTAATTAGACTAAGAACAAACGGGCTAATCATGCATTTCATTGGACATTCTCATTTTAATTAGTATATCGTTTGAATGACCATAATTAGCATGCTCCATGTTTTTAATGACTATATGCATCCTTTAACCCTTGTTAGTATGTGCCTCATAATTGGTAAATCTATTACTTATAGAGTTGTTTTATATATAATTTTATTGATATATTTATTAGAACTAACTCTTTGTTAAATACTAACAAAAGGGGGGAGAAAGATCAAGTCCCACCAAATCAATGAATTCAATCTTGTAGGGTTTGTTTGTTATTGCAGGGATTGATAAGATAGGGGGCAATGCAAGTCTTACATGTATTAGTGTATTGAGTTGTAAATCATATATATTTGACATGTAATATTTTGACTTGTTTTAGTATGTCGTTAGTATGGACCATGACATGGTCTAGATTTGGTTTTTTCCATGTAATTAACAAAGGGGGAGATTATTAGTGCACTAATTTGTGTATCTTATTTGTCAATCATGTGAGTCCATGTGTCATGTAGTCGGTTGAGCTTTTGAAAACTGAATACCGAAGACACAAGAGGACAAGATCATCAAGGAGCAAATAATAAGTAAATGAGGTGCCTTGGTGACCCTAACTCTTGACCCAAAACAACCCTTGAACATTTAGATGATCTTGGCTTAATAGGTAAACCTTGTCGATCATCCCTTAGCCTTAAGAACCTAATTGGAACATGATAAGTGAGGATACAAGAGGTGCGAAGCTGTTGTGAAAATATACGCCCAAAACAGCAGATTTTGATTGAGGCTCGATCCCATTGAGCAAAACTCGAGGGGTCTTCAATGACTTGAAGATCCCCTCGATGGCATCGAATAGAGAGTCAAATATGTCAAGCAAGAAATAATTATTTTATCTGATTATGTCATCGAGGTCTCCTTTAATGGCATTGAACAGGTAACTCAAATATATTGTCACGCCCCAAACTCAGAAACCGGGCTCATAAAATTCCCGATCGTCGAATCCGGCGCCGACAGCCCCCGTAAAATCCCATTCTCGGCTCCCAGCACCCATTTACCAGGTTCCAATCCTAGGATCCTACAATGAGGATTTTCAACATCAATTTGATTCGTAATAAGCATAACCATAAGCATAACCCATGAACAATAATCACAAGAACACCATTACAAAATCCACTATGATCAAAAACTTTAAGGTACAATGCACATAAAGGGAAATACAATAATAGAATCGGAAGCTCCAGAAGTTCGTTGCATGCTCCAATCTCAATGTTATTACGACGTCCTAGCATCACCTGTACACAACGGTCATGCATAAGCTTATGAAAAGTTTAGAGGGTGGTGAGAGTGTGTGCGCAATATAAGCATGCTTAGAATGTAATATCATAGTAATACGGAATATGCTGGCGAATCCATGAATACTATCAGCCATACCAAGGCTATGCGATGCAAGGCATGAATGCTATCGGCCATATTAAGACCATGCAATGCAAGGCATGAATGATGTCGGCCATATCCAAGGTCATGCGATGCGAGATGCAACTCAAGCATACCAGTCCTTGTCTGAATCCACATATCAATGCAGTTCATCACTAGAGCATTAAATATCAGTACAATTCCCACATTGGACAATCACCAGGGTCTAATTCACTTTACTCCAGCTTATCGCCCCTATCCGAGCGCACAACTGGGTAAGTGGAAGAGACTTCATTATCCGCCTGCTAATATTGATCCCGGCTTGTCAATAGCAGACCCATTCCTCAAGCTGGTTAAACTCAACTTGGATATTACCCTCTCACTTAGGTGGGTAAGGTCACGCCCCTTTCTAACCGACCACAACATGGTGGGAGACGCGGCCTACTAGCATACGGCCCTCGTGCACTCATATATCCACTCGGTCTCGACGTTGGAGTCATCCTCTAGTACCATTGGGTTTAGAGATTTTCACTCAGGGACATCTATGGCGCCCCGATGCTAGTGACAGTATTTTCGGTGTTAGATCCTGCCATCCACAATATACCTATGAAGGCCACAGCCCTGATGTCGCTAGGGCATACAGTAATCATGTCATACAAATGCAAAATGCATGAATCATACTATCAGTCATGCAGCAATCTTACGTGTACTGCGCACTCATGTGGGGCAACTCTACCTATCAGGGAGCCCTATAAACAATCTGCCTAAAGGCATATGCTATGATTAGTCACTCCTCATATCAGGCATACATATGATGCATATGAGCATTAAACATAGAGCTATACTAAGCATGTTATATGGTAATGAACTTTATTCATAACGAAGATGGGCCTAGAGGCCTACACACTACAAGTATGGGCCTAACAATGGGCCCTAGGGAGAGTTATAATGTAAACATTTAACCATCATTGCTCTTACAATGTGGACGTTAAACCATCATTGCTCTCAAGGCATGGCCCACCATACATCATGGTGGAATCACACATCGCAATGGACCTCATATACATCACATTCGGCCTCACATAAAGGCCTCACATACACCTCATTGGGCCTCACTCATGGTCCTTATATACATCACATTAGACCTTAACCCATATGCCTCAAATACATCACAATGAGCCTCATATACATCAAGTGGACCGTATCAATGGGCCCCACCAATGGACCTCATATACATCAAGTGGGCTGCATTAATGGGCCGCATATACATCAAGTGGGCCGCATCAATGGGTCGCACCAATGGTCCTCATATACATCAAGTGGGCCGCACTAATGGGCCTCATATACATCAAGTGGGCCACATCAATCAGCCTCATATACATCAAGTGGGCCGCATTAATGGGCCGCACCATCTACACCATTCATCAATTTTAGAGATCATTTAGAGCATTTCAAAAAAAAAATTATATCAAAGGATTATCTGGACTGCACTCCAAATAGCGGCGAAGATGATGATTGGATGATCATCTGGACTATACGACAAATAACAGTGGAGAAAATGATTTCCACTGTTTAATCCTCACAGGGCCACTATAGCGTTCATTTTCCATACAATCTGTTCATATGGTCACAAAGACCTGGATTAAGAGGAAAAACAAATATCATATTGATCCGGAACTTCTGTGTTCCCACAAGGATTTCAATGGTGGACGTTCAATCCCTCCACTGTTTTCTGCAGTGTGGTCCACCTGATACAATATTTGCCTCATTTTTAATCTCAGGCCGTAAGACGAGCTTGCCAATTGGATGGATGGTATGGATGCGACACATACATCATGTTGGGCCCGCAGAACTTACTGACATCGGTACAGCAAGTATATAGGTGGGGTCCACATATATGGGCCGTGTGGACGAAACCCACAGAACATGCTGTGCCAATACAGCAGCCCCGGGCTGCTCGCCCAGTAGATGGATGGTCTTGATGCAAAATAGACGGACGGTTTGGATACTGCATACATCAAGGTAGCCTCATACGTGGGAGGGTCCCACCGTCCCAAACAATGGATTGTGTGGATAGAACATAAACATCAAGGTGGCTCATCCCTGATGGATGAACGGTATGGATGAAATCCATACATCAGCTGGGTCCCACCGTCCAACCATTTGGATGGTGTGCTGACATTAGCTAATCCCATCCAATTAGGTGGGTTCCCACGTGAGGCCCACCATATCATTATATTATATATATATATATGTATGTATATATAATATCATATATTATAATATTTATTATTATTATTATTTTTTATACCAGCCATCAACAATATAGCAGCCAGCATTGCTGGCCGTCCAGAGATGGACGACCCACATCCAAACAGATACAAAGGTGGGTCCACACGTGTGGAACCCACCAGCTCGAGTGGATAAAGCTGAAACTTGTGTTTCCCTTCATCTGGGCTGTCCAGACGGATCGACGGTAAGGTGGGCCTCACGATCGGATGGTCAAGATCGTCTTGCATCGTGGTGAGTGACAAGACATCACAAAAGAGAGAGAGAAAGAGAGAGAGAAATGTGAAGGTGAGGGACCACGCCACTATTGGGCCCTCCCTTATACAATGCATAAATCAAGTGGGTCCCACAACAGTGGGCCCTTAAAACAAAAATCAATGGTGGATCACCCACCTATCGGCCTTCTTCTTTAGCTCCTTGGACTCTTAAGCTCCTTAGCTTCGATCTTGATGGAGGATGATGAAGTTTTGATGGTGGGGATGAGAGATTCGGTGGTAGAGAAGTGGGCCACACTTGGGTTGCTTGGGAAGTTGGACGTTGAGTGCTCTCTTGGAAGTTACTTGGAATGAGAGAGAAATGAGAGGGAGAGGAGTGATGTAAGGAGAGAGGGATGGGTGTGTAAGAAGAGGGATGGGCTTAGTTGAATTTTGGGTGAGAGAGGGATGGGTGAAGAGAGAGAGAGAGAGAGAGAGAGTTGACTTTGGGTAAGGTTGTGTAAGAGAGGGATGGTTGTTGGTACTTGTGATAGGATGTATACTTGACTTGATTGATTGATTGATTGATTGGATAGGTTATAGAGATTCTCTCAGAATTCGCACGCGCCGCATTTTTTTCGAAATGAATGCAAGCCCACATCTCCCAGCCTGGGTATCGGTTCGGTGCGCGAGTCGCGGTGTTGGAACCGCGGCGACGGCGTGGTCACTAGGATACAAGTTTCGAGTCGAGCCAACTTAAATCTATGAGTTGTAAGTTAAATTGCGTGCAAAAGCCGATTACAGGTCGATGGTTGTCGAAATTCGACCGGGAGGACCGTAGAAGCCTACAGAATGGTAGGGTTTAGGATACGGGTCTTACATATGTCTAACAAGAATTAATCATATTATTTGATTTAGTCGATGGTATCAAAGACCTTTCGATGGCATTGACAGATCCGTTATCTTCCCATTTTCTGATCGTTTGAACTCAAACTTCTTATGAAGGCATTTAGTTCTTGGACAAATGCATGTGTTTGGTGCAATAGAAGCTTATGATATTCTGCGATCATATCCATCATCCTAAGCCTCTAAACCAGTGAGTTTTAAATCATCTTCCTTGAGATTAACAATCGAATGAGGATTTTAACCTACACCTTGAAGATGTGCTTGAACTCTTCTATCTTCTAGAGATTGGACTTAACTTTTATAGGCATACCATTATCTAAATCATCTAGAAGACCCATCTAGGTGAATCACCTTGGAAATACAACTTCATATTAGTTGTAGAAGATTCAACTAACTCCCTATCACCTCAGTCACCGCAAAAGAGCACTACATGCAAAGTGTTTGATCTTAGAGCTGGAGCCTTGGCAAAGCATTGACATCATGATCGGGGGAGAAAGGGGAGCTGATTGAAGCACGGGAGAACATCGATCAAGAAACCCAAGATGGTGCTATAAAAGGGTCTCAATCTGATAAATAAGTTATTAAGTGTAAGAGTTTGTATACTCTCTTTCCTTGTGTAGGATTGATGGTGAGAGTTTGTGACCCAAACTCAACTAGGTTCTTGTGCAGGGTCTAAATCTAGGTTTTTATATGGTACTTTCGCTCTTATGTAGGGCCTAAATCTATGTTCTTATGTAGGATGTTGGCTCTTGTGTAGGGACTAAAACCTAAGTTCTTGTGTAGGACATTGGCTCTTATATAAAGCCTAAATCAAGTCCTTGTGTAGGCCATCGAACATGGGTGTGTACATGTTAGTCTCTGTGGGAGCCTCTAGTGGGAGGAAACATAGGTCCTTGGAATAAGACCGTGGTTGCTGCTTAGCTTATAGAAAACTAAATAAAGTCTCTTGCAAAAGCCTCTGATGGGAGTGTATGTCAGTAAGTTCTTGTGTAGGACTAATGTTTGTAGCGAGCCTATAAAAAACCACACAAAGTCTCTTACGGGAGCTCTTCCTTGTGTAGGATTGTATAGGTTAGAGGTTAACTTGATTTTTTTAAAAAAATAAAAAAATTCTGATAGTGAAATCTGGTACACTAATGGGTTGAGTGTGTCCATTGGGAGTGGAGTAGGGAAACCGAACTACTATACATGCTTATATTTAGGATTGTCATTTGTGCACTTGTTTAAGTATACTTATATGATTGAATGTTTAATTATTTGTATGCATGATTAAATAAATGCTAGGACTTGATAGTTAGCACATCCCACACACACATGTACACTATTATATTATATACTAGTTGCCTAATCGGCATATCATTTGTAGCTTATGTGATTACATCATCTATTGGCTTAGAAGCTTTAGAGTTAATTACCTTGCTTAGCTTTATTTTTGTATTAGCTTAAGTAGACAATTGTTTTTTTAAAAGACGAAAATTTTATTTGGTCCTAATCATCCCCCCTTTAGGACATAACCTTCATTCCTTAGCTCTGTCAAGCTTTTGCATGCGCAACTGTGGCAATCTCATTACACCATAGTTGAATTTTGAATATCAATTGATTAATGTCATGAATGTAACTCACACCGAGATGCCATGAATGATGTTATAATGCCATGAATGCAATAGTGTATGCAATTTATATTCCATCCAAATTCAATTATTAAATTTCCATGAACTCACATGGCTCTAGACGTTAGGAACTTTTCGCAAATCAACCATACTCACCTAACCAATCCAGTGAGAAGTGCATTCAAATTTATCTGTCCATGATCCTACACGCCTCTAGACATTAGGAACCTTTCGTGAATCAACTATTCTCACTTAAATTCACCTTTGGTCATTCGAGCGAATCAAACCATCCAAGATGCCATCTGAATTGATCAAAGGGACCGCGCCTATATATAGACCGTCAAAGCTCACCAAGCTCGCATCTAAGCCACCTCATCTGGTCCAACCATAGGTCCAAAGCCCCAGTCTGCTTCGTCCATCTTGTCAAAGGTAAACATGTCCATCCAACCGTCATCTTATCCGTCCAAGTGGGCCACCAAACCATTCACACCATTAATCCTAGAAGGAATATCATCTACACCATCCAAGTGGGCCCACCTCCCATCTCCACCATCCATGTTATCATGGCAACAATCTAATCCATCCCCACCATCCATGACCATATCCAACCCACATGGCCCAGCAAATGTCCTTCTGAACAACTCTCACCACTCATCCCACCAATGGCCTTAACATTAAGCCTATCCAAACCATCTAAACTTCTATCCAAGGCCCCACCATTCATTGCTAACCCAACAAACGTGGATTGTGTCCTGCCCCTGCTTGGACAGATTACTGTCCAAGTAGATCTGTGGAGGGGGCCACCCTGATGTATCTGTTTATCCACGCCGTTTATCCCTTTTCTTGGGTCATTTTAAGCTATGAGCCCATGAATGAGGCAGATCCAACGCTCAAGTGGACCACACCAAATTGGGCACTTGGGTTGCATTACATGCAAGAGTCATTTATGATGTAGACCACTTGAGTGTTGGATCTGCCTCATTCCTGGGCTCATACCTTAAAATGACCCGAGAAAAGGAATGGACAACGTGGATAAATAGATACATCATGGTGGGCCCCTTCACAGATCTGCATGGATGGTAATCCGTCCAAGTGTGGGCAAGACGCAATCGGGTTCTACCGTAACCCCTGTACCAACACCATTAAACTCATCCCCAAAGCCCCCATCAATACAACCAGTAAGGGAACCCATCAATGTACCATCTTTGGCATTCTCCCCAATGGAAGAAGTGATGACTTCATCTAAGTCTTCATGGCCAGCAATACCCATTAAACTTCCATCTCTAATAGTCATTAGTAAGGAAAAAGAAGAAGACAAGAGGGATAAGATGAGACAAGAAGAGCACCCATGGCCAAAATCAAAGGTTCGGGAATAACAATGGTGACAAGAAGGCAACAAAGAGAATGTCCCAGCATTCGGGACATTCTGTCCAAAAAACTTTCATCTCTAATAGTTATTAGTAAGGAAAAAGAAGATGACAAGAGGAGTAAGATGAGACAAGAAGAGTACCCATGGGCCATCGCCAGAATCAAAAGTTCGGGAATAACAATGGTGACAAGAAGGCAACAAAGAGAATGTCCTAGAATCCGGGACATTTTGTCCAAAAATCAAATTAAGTAGAGGATTGGGCGACAAACAGTATGCCACTGGTGGCATACTGTGTGTTGTTGGGCCTTGGAATCTGGGCCCCTCTCTACTAGTTGACACATGGGGCCGTGGTAGGTGAGATATTAGGCATACATGGCAGGTGGCACATTGCTCCACCAACATCTCTAATTGCCCCAAAAATCGAACAACACCCCATCTAGATCATCAGAAACGTTCCTAGCATATTAGATCATGAAGAAACACATCCAGGTTTGGGTTAGAAAGCAAATCAGGTTAAGAAGAAGAAGATTGTCAAATTCGAACGGTCGATTTCATTAACAATATAAAACAAGTGCCAAGTTGTTCAAAAAAGATAAACATGCAGAAAAAGAAAGTACAAAAGGCTATAAGATATCACAACAAAACAGGTTGTAGGGCAAAGAAGATCAGCCTCCGATATACTACTTATAATCATCTTCTTCTTCCTACTGCTCCTAGCAGTGTCTCTCAAATTGCGAAGCCATGATGGACCCTTCGGTGTACCGAAGACAACCATATGGCTTGTAAGTAGTGGGCAAGAGACATCCCAAGATGTAACGCCCTGAAATTCGAGGGTCGAGCATAACTCAGCTCCCGAGTTCCAAAACATCACTTATGCAACATATTTAATGATGGATGTATGTTGGCTGTATTAGTGCATAAAACATGGAATAGATTAAGCCAAAACACAGATATGATTCAGGGATAAGTGAATAAAGCAAGCGGAAGACTTATAGAAAAATATGTGTACCAGTGTAAATCCCTGAAGTACATATACAAACCAGGTCGTATGAAAGTGTTACTTAACAAAATTATAAGTATCAAGTTACATCATTTAAATTCCCAAAAATAATCCCAACATCCTGCGCATCAGACCAAGGCTCGCTAGAACCCGTCTGAAAACTGCATATAAAAGAAGGCAGCCTCATCATCATCCATCTCCCGCTCTGCCTCAGAAGTCGCATCAACATCTGCAACATCAGAACCTAAGACAGAGTCTGGTGGGTGTTTAACACCGCCCCAGAAACGTTGGAGTGAGTGATCAACTCAGTGGAACAATAAGGCACTGGTTAACATGTTATCAGTTCAATCAAACAGTAATGATAAAGCAGAACAATTAAATAAATCCTAAGTACTCTTGTTAATGTAGGGATGTATGCAAAATGATGCGTGCCCTCACGCGTACACCCTCAGCGTCTTCATCTTACGTTACGCATGACATCGCCTCAAAGTGTGCCACATCTACAAAGCACATGCAAATGCGGTGCATGGATATGATTACCAAGTTGTTATTAGTCCATTTCATACAGCAGGATTGGGAAGCTAAGATACCTTCCTCATATCACCATCCAAACAGTGATCCATCCTAGGGTCGTCAATCCTAGTCGTCTCATACGATCATATATTTGAGGTCGTAGCAAAGGGCTCGTCACCAATCAATGCACGCCTTTCATACCTTTACTACCACAGTTCGGCTCGTCACCTCGTTGCGGTATCCAGGTATGCTCGAGGTCACTACAAAGGGCTCGTCACCAATCAATGTAGGCCGACAGCACGAATATAGTGTCCCATACCACCATAATCGGCTCACGAGTTAGTTGCTCACTGGTCACTACGGGGAGGCTCGTCACCCCAGCGTAGCCCGACAGCTCGACCACGGTGTCCCATACCACCATGTCCGGCTCATGAGTCTTAGCGGATCAAGTACCATGGTTAATAGGATTTCACTGGTAAGTTCGGTACCCTAGATTCAAACAGTAGCGTCCATACATGGTGAACATACATCGGACAATCGGGTTACTTGACGAACTCGACTAGCACGAGCGCAAGTTGAATTGAGCGACATAGAATGCGCAAACACTCCGCGTGGCCAAACCACTACCGACAACTCTAATACGACTCGGGTTCGTCTAATACGTCCGACGTGGCAAAGCAACCTCAACCACGAATCTTAAGGCAGATTACCGATTTCCTGGACTAATGCATAGTCCCAAACACGTTACACTACAACAGGTATCATATTGAATGTAAAACAGCAAATGAACAACAACTCAAATCATGGTACATAGACATTTGAAGAATATCAACTTAACATAAATGTAAGCATATGAAATACTTGAATTTAAATACCATGGAATGTAACTTGCATAAAGGAAATCATGCGCATCAATAGGAGTGTTGAGAATCACTTCTCAACGCCCGCAATTAGTGTAATAAGTTACACTTTAGATCATTCATGCATTTCTACAAACACTTAGCATACATGATACAACATACATGACGTATGTTGGAATACATGCATGTGGACAATTCCTTTTACCAAGGAGTTGTCATACATGCATCTAGCACACATACATGACAAATAATCATGGCAAACATAAGTGCGTATTTTATACGTATACGGTACTTTATACATACACATAGAATACACAAATCTCAATATAACGCATGCATATCAGGAAAGCAACGTAAACACAACATTTGGCATGTGAAATCTCATCCATAACAAGAATAAATCACTAACTGGCATTGAAAGCCTTGAAAACCATAACCTATACACTTAAAGTCCGCACCTTAAGCAAGGAAAGAAACACCGAACTGATTTAGACGAGTTGTCTTCGTCAACGGCGATAGAATACCCTAAAACAAGGATAGAAATGAGATACAACAACATCAAGACTAAGCTAAGCTCTAACACAGGTTAGGGTTAGGTTAACTTACCCCAAAATGAACTCAGAACTGTCAGAATAACGATCAAAGTGAAGGTTCAAGGATGAAGAAGAACAAAGAAGAATCCAAGATGATTCACCAACTTATCTCTCTCACTTTCTCTCTCTTTTCCACTCTCTTTCCAAGCTAGGGTTGGAGAAAATTCGTATGGAAAAGAGGGCTAGGGTTTAAGGACTATAAATAGGCCTCATATTGATGAAAATAACCCCAGGGTCAAGGTATACTTAGGGTATAACCAAAACCTGCCTCTTACGATCCAACGAAGCACTTCTGGTGGGCCTATAACCACGAAAGGTCGGACTTAAGCTCATTGACCATGGATCTAGGTCAGGCTGAGTTTTCGTACCGACCGACTCTTTAAATCAGCCGTGGCGGACCACACACAATTCAACGGTTACGAAATCTCGATCAGGTCCACAAGCACTAGGATATGCCTGGGCCACCTTCCCTGATCAGAGGGTGAAATTGGGTAAAAATCCAACGGTCAGAATGCTTAAAATCGTCGCGTAAGCGACACGACTCAGATTTCATAAAATCTTAATAAATATCCAACCGTTCTCACACTCTTCACTCCGAACTCAATCAAATCGACCCAGAACATCATATGGACTTGATTTTCGAGGTGATGGTCAAGCCCAACATAGTGACCGCAACAGCCTAAGATCATCGCTATCGAACTTTCGACGCGCGGTCCAAGTCCGATCCAGATCTTCCAAAAATTCCCCAGAACAACTGGATTTAGCGATGGATCTCAGATTTCAGAGTAACGTAGCGCTAACTAATCTACAAGTTTTGAGCCATGCAGATACAATTTAAAGTGATTGATGCGAATTTCACAAGCAATCGAGTATAGCGCTAATTACCCCAAAACAACTACTTAAGGAAAGATTATTATAAAAATTTCCAAGGTCGTTACAATCTACCCCCCTTAAAGAAAATTTCGTCCTCGAAATTCATACCTTCATAAATTCCTCAAGGATGAGAGGGTAGGTCTTTCTGACCTCAGCTTCAGATTCCCAAGTAGCCTCTTCCACACCATGATGCGTCCATAGCACCTTCACAAGAGGGATAACCTTGCTACGCAATACCTGCTCCTTCCTGTCGAGAATACGTGTCGGTCGCAGTACATAAGTGGCATCCTCACTCAACTGTACTTGCTCCCAACTGATAATATGCGAAGGATCAGGAACGTACTTCTTCAGCATAAAAATATGAAATACGTTATGCACGCCCGCAAGAGGTGTGGGCAAAGCAAGGCGGTATGCTACCGCTCCCACTCGATCCAGAACTTAAAATGGACCAATAAATCTTGGCGTCAGCTTCCCCTTCTTACCAAACCGCAGAACTCCCTTCATAGGAGAGACCTTCAGAAAAACATGGTCTCCCACCTCAAACTCAAGCGGTCGACGCCTCGTATCAGCATAACTCTTCTGCCAGCTCTGCTCTGTCAGAAGTCGACGTCGAATAATGTCAACCTTCTCTGAAGTCACCTGCACCAACTCCGGGCCAAGCAAACTACGCTCACCAATTTCTGCCTAACAATGTGGTGCTCTGCACTGGCGACCATACAACGCCTCATAGGGAGTCATGCCGATACTCGCCTAGAAACTATTATTATACGCGAACTCAGCATACTGAAGACAATCATCCCAACTGTCCTTGAAATCCAAAACACAAGCTCACAACATATCTTCCAGGACTTGATTCACGCGCTCCGTCTGCCCATCTGTTTGCGGATGAAATGCGGTGCTGAACTTCAGTTTCATACCCATTGCTTCCTGGATACGAGTGTAGAAGATAGATGTAAAACGCGTCTCTATCAGACACAATCTCTAGGGGAACTCCATGCAGACACACTATCTCCTTGATATACAACCTAGCCAACTCGTCTGCAGAGTAAGTGACTCTGATCGGTAAGAAATACGCCGACTTCGTTAATCGGTCGACGATCACCCAGATAGAGTCATATCCCTTCCTCGTCCTCGGAAACCCAGAAATGAAATCCATAGAGATGAAATCCCACTTCCATTCAGGTATGGGCATGGGCTGCAACAACCCAGGAGGTCGGCGATGCTCTGCCTTGACCTGCTGGCACGTGAGACAACGAGAAACAAATTCAACAATCTGGACCTTTATATTGTCCCACCAATAACTTCTCCTCATATCCTGATACATCTTCGTGCTACCTGGATGCATCGCAAGCTTAAAACTATGGGCTAACTCGAGAACCTCCTGTATCAAGTCAGGGATGTCAGGAACACATAACCGACCACGAAAGCGTAGGCCCCCATCAGAACTAATACTCCAGTCGGAGTTCTCATCTGTACCAACCCGCTGCCTCATCTTCACCAAAAGCTCATCATCTGCCTGAGCTGCAATGATCCTCTCGTCGATAAGGGGCTGTACACGAATGTGCGCGATAACCTCATACGGCTCAACCACAGTAAGCTTCTGCTCAAAATCGCGCACGAACTCCAACATATCCCACTCTGCTATCATCAGCGAAGCCGCAAACTCAATAGCCTTCTTGCGACTCAACGCATCTGCCACAAGGTTCGCCTTGCCCGGATGGTAAGAAACATCGAACTTGAAGTCTTTCAATGTTTCCATCCATCTGCCCTGCCTCATATTCAAATCACGCTGCGTGAAAATATACTTAAGGCTCTTGTGGTCGCAAAAGAGCGCGAACTCCTCACCATAGAGGTAATGTCTCCAAAGCTTTAATGCGAAGATGACAGCTGCTACCTCCAGGTCATGCGTAGGGTAATTCTCTTCGTATTTCCTCAACTGATGCGAAGCATAAGCAATCACCCTGTCCTTCTGCATAAGGACACAACCCAGGCTAACGCGAGAGGCGTCAGTATATATAATATACTTAACCCCTTGCTCTGGCAATACTAGCACAGGGGCGGACGTCAACTTGTCCTTCAGCTCCTGAAAAGCTAACTCCGCCTGCTCATTCCAAGCAAACTTCAAATCTTTCCGTGTCAGCTGCGACAACGGTCTGGCAATCTTCGAGAAGTCCTGAATAAAGTGTCGATAATAGCCTGCAAGACCCAGAAAAATTTTTACCTCAGTAACTGAACTAGGCTTCAGAGTTCGAGTCACCTTCTTAAACTTATGTTTAACAAGGCCTCGAAGATCAACAAGATCCTGGCGTAAAACAGCCTGCCCTTCTTCAAGCCGTGTAAGACGGGCATCTCTGGTAGTCTGCTCTGCGCCCTGCTCTACCGCCACAGGAGGAGAGCTATCACTCGAATCCTGTGCCTCATCTCCTTCCTCGTCCTGCTCTGTTTCTTCCTCAATCTCCACACCACCTTCAACATAACTCTCTTCATCACCGCTCTTAGACTCAGCCTCACTCTCTGAAGCATGCCGACCAGAACCAACCTCCATCAGCTTAAGAGTCCTCAGATTGATATGACGAACAGGAACCGGCTTCTCAGCTCCAAGCCTATAGCCAAACTCATGAGTAAGCTTGCAAATGAGGTGGCCAAATGGAAGCGACTCGGTCCTCCTACTCGAACGAGCGATGAGAATAATCTGGCGCAGGACGTACGTCGGCACACACAACTTCGCTTCCTGCCCCACCTGATACAGAAAATCCACCATCAGGCGTGTACACTCACTGCAGTTGCTACACCTCGGATATACATTGAACGTAAAGATGTGGTGAAGCAAACGAAAGTCGTCCGTCATGTAGGTAGCCAGAAGACTCCTTTTCGGCTGCCATTCAACCAGACGACCACACAAGGATCGGGTGCGACGATCCCTCTCGCGCACAATGTTCACATTCTTCTCGCTAGCATGCACTTCACAAAGTGGCACCTTTAAGAGGCGGGATATCAAAGCAACATCGACAATACCCACACAACCGCTACCACAAGGAATCTTGAACTGCAGAGGCTCTAGCGAAGGATCAAGAATATTTGCATAAAAGGCTCGAACAGTGTTAGCATTCACGCGATACTTGCCTTCGAACAAGGGACCCCAACTAGCCCCTTCTAGGCGCTCCAACAACATAAACTCACCAAAGAGCCGCGGATCAACATGAGCCTCAAAAAGTACTCTACGGCCTTTGTCACGCCCCAAACCCAGAAATCGGATTCGTAGGAATCCCAATCACCGAATCCGGTGCCGACAGCCTCCGTAGTACCCCATTCTCGGGTCCTAGCGTCCATACGCCAAATTCCGATCCTGGGATCCTACAAGGAGGATTTTTTTTATACATTTAACTCATAATAAGCATAACTACAAGATTACCCAATTCACAAAGGCAACATCATCATCGCATATCCATTAATATAATCATTTGAGTACAATGCTGAAAGAAAAAAAATACATATATTGAAATCAAAGCTCCAAAATACAACTGCACGCTCCAAGCTCAACGCTGCTACAACCTAAAAACACCTGCACGCATCTATCGTGCATAAGCTTATAGAAAGCTTAGAGGGTAGTGTAAGTGTGTGCACAAGGTAAGTGCTAAGTATTCAATACAATGCCATTATCATACAAACTGGAAGTACTGGTAATCCATAAATCGTACAATATCGAAATAAGCAAAGATACTAGCAAGATCATGAATTATCTGAGTAAGTAGAAATGCTGACAAGAGCAGGAATTATCAGAGTAAACAGAAATACTCACAAGATCATAGATCATACAATAATAGAGTAAGCAGAAATACGAACAAGTCCATGAGCCAATCAATATCAGAATGCGCAATATATAACAGCTACGCAAACGAGGAGTCATAAAGAGCCAAATATCAAATGTCGAGAATGCAATGGGGTATATAATTCCTTATGTGTTCACAAATACGTCAGCCATATCTATACCATATAAATGCAGAAGCGCAGTAACCCAAGATGTCGTATGCCGCGGATGTAATGCAATATGCGGTGCGAATGGAATGACCATGCTGGAGTGTGAAGTCGGGATGGTAGTACGTAGTATCACAGGCTATGGGGTCCATCACAAGAGACTTCTATCCAAACCAGTCCCATACCTAAATTTGGATAGTCAGACTCAATGTGGTAGACTCCTGATCTCAGGTTAGTCGCGCGCCCCAACCGAAATCCTGGCCATTGCGAAGGCACACGTAACAACTAGTTGCGTACCACCAACCCGAGTAGATAGTGAATGAATGAATGCATGGATGAGTATGCAACTCCTGCTCACTAAATCCACATATCAGTACGGTTCATCTCTGGGATCATCACCGGGGTTTAGTACACTCCAAATGGCACTGCCGCTCTCCCAGCCGCACAGTCCAAGTGAGCGTAAGAAACCTCACTATCCGCCTGACCAATAGTCTGCCAATACCTATCCGGCATGTCGATAGCGGACCCATTCACGAGCTGGTCAAACTCAGCCTAGTCTTGCCCCCTACCCTCGGGCGGGTAAGGCCACACCCCCTCCCAACAGACCACGACACAGTGGGAGACGCGGCCTCCTGGTATTCGGCACTCGGGCGCTCATGTATCCACTCGGTCTCGACGTTGGGGCGTCTCCTGGCCACGGAGGTTTGGAGATTTTCACCCAGGGACATCTATGGTGCCCGTATGCTAGAACCAAACATTTTCGGTGTCCCATTTGGCCATCCACGATATGCCTGTGGAGGCTACGACCCTGATGTCGCTAGGGCGTACAGTAATCATAATGCAAGATGCATGAGTCATACAATCCAGTCATGCATCATTCCAGCGCATACCGAGTGCTTGTGTGAGATAACCTCCACATATCAGGGAGTCTCATAACAACATGCTCAATGACATATGCAATGATCAACCACATCTCATAACAAACATGCAGATGATGCGTATGGGCATGTATTATGATGCTATGCTGTCACATACTCATAATCGGTATCAGCAACCGACATCGACAATCGACCTCGACAATGTGGACATTTAACCAACATTGCCCCCCAAGGAATGACCCTCATGGATCCTAACATATAGTGGACCCATGACTTCACACAAGGGTCAAATATAGAACACCATGGGCCTTACTCAAGAACTTAATACATATATCACGATGGGCCCTTCACATGGGCCTAACATACATCACAATGGCTCCATAGCCTAGCCCTCAAACACACCACAATGGGCTTCGTACAATCATAATGGGTCGTGTCACATGGGGCTAATACGCATCACATGGGCTACATATACATCACAATGGGCCACGTCCATGGGCCTTTATGCATCATAGTGGGCCTCAACCTACGGGCAGAATATACATTATAATCGGAATCCACAATCGGCCACAATGATTGGCCTTGATCGATAATCGGCCAATCGACCACAACAATCACAATCGGTAGTTGATAATCAGAATCGGCAAATCAGTCACGTCAATCAAAATCGATCAATAATCAGCCTCATTGATTGGTCGAACATGGCCTATGGGAAGGTCACAATATGAACATTCAACCATCATCGCCCATCAAAGTGGACATTTAACCAACATTGCTCCCAAGTAGTGGCCCATGTAGAGTCAAACATAAGGTGGGCCCAAATATCCAACAGGTGGCCTCAAATAGTCATCACAGGTGGGCCTTACACACGCGGCACGTGGGCTTACGCATCACCGTGGGTCGATACATTGGGCCGCACCATTAGCCTAATATGCACATCACGGTGGGTCGCATCATTGGGCCGCATCAATGGGCGTTAATCTAACAAGTGGGCCGCATCAATGAGCCAGAAATACATCTCGATGGGCCTCATCACATGAGTAGGAATATTTCACAATGGTCTCACTAAATGGGTCGAAACACATCTCAATGGGCCACGACGTATGGGCCGAGTATATATCACAGTGGGCCACGACCCATGGGCCGTATCCCATGGGCCTCAAATACAAGTGGGCCACATTAATAGGGCCCATATATAAACCTCAGGTGGGCCCTGCTCATGGGCTTCAAATACCTAATATGTGGGCCCTACCCATGGGTCTTATACGCATCAAATGGGTCACGCGTCATAGGCCCAATACATGTCACGATAGGCCTTGCATCAATGGGCCGCACTAATGGGCCTCATACACATCAAGTGAGTTGTATCAAATAAGCAGCACTAATGGGCCTCGACCCATGAGCCCTGATATATATCATAATGGGGTGCCTACCCTGGATGGCGTGGATAAAAATACAGCAAAGTGGGCCTGACAAACGGGCCACAACATACATCAAAGTAGGCCTCATAACATGGTCATACATACATCAAATGGGCCACACCAATGGGGCTCATGTATATCAAATGGGCCACACTCAAATATAAGTGGTGATAATGATTTTCACTACTAAAATTTTCAAGGCCCGCCATAACATTTATTTCCCATCTAATCTAATCATAAGGTCTGAAGATTTCAAAGATAGCCGTTCAATCCTCACCGTGCACTATGGTCCACTTGATAAATAAATGTCTTATTTTCGTCCCAAACCTAAAAAAAAGGATCATATTCCAAAAATGGTTGGACGGTTGGATGAAACACATGCATCATGGTGGGTCCCATAGGGGTGGAAGGTATAGATAAGTCACATGTTCCATGATGGAGGTCCACAATTATGGACACAACACATACATAAATAGGTCTTAAGTAAGACCCACCAAAATGTTTATTTTCCACCCAACCTAGGGCCCAACATACTGTTCATCCAAACTGGGGCCAACATGATGTTTATCTTCCATCCAAACTAGTCATAGGGTCACATGGGCCTAGGGCTCACTGTAATATTTATTTGCAATCCAATCTATTCATAAGGTCACGTGGACCTTGGGCCCACCGTAATATTTATTTATCATCCAACCTGGGCCACTATAATATCTATTTGCATCCAACCCGTTGATAAGGTCTTATAGACCTGGGGCCCACTACAATATTTATTTATCTTTCAACCTGTTGATGTGGTCACATGATCATGGAACCCACTGCAATGTTTACTTGCATCCAATCTGTTGATAAAGTTACATGGGCCAGGGGCCCACTGCAATGTTTACTTGCCATACAACCTGTTTATAAGGTCACGTGGACTGAGCCACTGCAATGTTTATATGTCCACCAAACTTTTGGTACAGTTATGTGGTCCTGGGGTCCACCATGATGTAGTTCACAAATCCAACCCATTCATTGTGTATGTCCCACCAATTTAAGGGTCCAAAATGAGTTTCAGGTGGATCCAAGCTGCATGTGGACCCCAGCAGTTGATTCCATGTGGCTTGGCATACCACTGCATGAAAGGTGATGGTGTGGGCCATCCGAGAACTTTTTATGACTGATTTTTTGGAACCAACACATTATAAAAGGGGACCTATTAAATGAATAGGATGGATGTAGAACATACATCATGGTAGGGTCCACAATTGGGGCCAAGGGGGCTTCCCTATTTAACGTTGGACGTCCTCTGGACGTCAACATGTATATTTATTTATTTTTATTTTTTTTTCCTAGGTGGGACCCACATTAACCAGATCTACTCCGTCCATTATATGTGTCCCATAAAATTAGAGGTCCAAACCAAGTTTCAATCACATCCAAAACTCAGGTAGACCCCACCAAATGATTTTATATGTATAGGCATGTTTCCACATGATTTTAGATGGTGTGGCCCGCATGAGTCCCGTATATGGCTGATTTTTGGGGTGGACGGCTAGTCCATGGGGACCCATCAAATGCATGGGGTAGATGTTCGAATCGCATCACGGTGGGGCCCACAGCTGGGGCATGAGCCCCAGCCCGTCCGTCCTTCCGTCGTCGGGCGCAGACAGCGCCTGTGGCGCTCTGACAGCAGCAGCAGCGCTGTTGCATGCTGGATGTGTTTGTTTTTTTTTTTTAAAAACCAAATTCCCGTGGTTTTTCACAGGTGGGGCCCACATTAGGTGGATCCACTCCACCCATTAGATTTCATAGCTCAACACAAGTCAAAAGAGTCCAATATCCAATATATTTAGGCGTGTAGAAAAATTAAATTGAATTTAAACGATGAAAATTACTGTTTCCACTGGTATGGCCCGTCTGACAAGCGGATTATCTTCATTTTTCGGCTCAACGCCTAAAATGAGCTAGGGAAAGGAATGAATGGCTTGGATTAAAATCATACACCAAGGTGGGGCCTGTAAGAGTGGCACATCCCAAACCTTAATATATATATATATATATATATATATATGTATTTTTTTTTAAAGAATTGCTAGCACGCCACTGACTTCACGGTAAAACAACGTCCAGCGTCCCTGGACGCTGGACGGACGGCGTGGGTATATGTATAATCAAGGTGGGTCCCACGTGTGAGGACCATGGCTGGTGGGTCCCATGTGGACGTGGTCCACTTGATTTAAATTAAACTGATACATACATTTTCCCATCATCCAGGGGGTAGGGCCCACATGGCTTGGATGGTTTAAATAAGACATTCATCAAGATGGGGTTTATTCGAGTGGGCCACACAGCCACATCATCACACCAAAATATTGAAAGAGACAGGGGGGAGAGAGAAAGAAGCACCCACCTTAGATCTTAGATTCCTTCTTCCACCAATGTGATCTAGAGCTCCAAAGGAACAAAATTCGATGGTTGAGATTGATTTTAGAGGGTTGGATTTAGGGGTGGAGAGCTTGCAAAAGGATTGAAAATGGAGAGCTCTAATGGATATTGGGAGCTCTCTCTCTCTTGCTAGGAAAATAAGAAATAAAGAGGGAGAGAGAGAGAGAGAGAGTAATAAATGCATGTCATAATGAATGTAAGGGAGGGGGGTTAGGGGTCTAGACTAGCTATAGGTGGCTAGGGGTCTAGACTAGCCATAGGTGGGTAGGAAATTATGAGAATGATGATGTCATGCATGCATATGGTGGCGTGCCATGCCATAGGTGGGTCCCACAAATGCGATCAAGGTTCAAATAAAGCACGGCCTACATCTTTTGATGTACATCTCGGATTGTCATACGAGACGCGGCGTTGGAACCGCAGCGACGATGCGGTCGCAATGACATAGGTCTTAGGTCAAGCCGACTCGAAATTAAAGGATGACACTCAAGGTCGCATGCAAATGCTAGCTACGCATCGCAGGTTGCCGGAATTCGACCGGGAGGACCGCAGGAGCCTATAGAATGGTACAGGCTAGGATACGAGTCTCACAGCCTTCATAGGCTCCATGCGACAACTCCGCCAATAAGGTCCTACTAGCAGGAGCTCGAGGATCAAGGTCCCGCTTTGTCTGAAATTCACGAGTGGCGGACGTGCTCGCAGCGGCACCTCTCGGCCTCCGTGCACGGGTTGGGCGGCTCGGCCCGGCTTCATCCACGGGCGCTCTCTTCTTCCCCATCAAGGAAAGAAGGGAAAAAATGGAAAAGATGGCCGTCACAATCTCAAAGAGGGCCATGAGAAATGAGAGAAAGAGAGAAATAGGAAGATGGTGAAGCTTCCACACAACTATGAGCCAAAAAGGGGATGTAAGAGCTCAAATGAGAAGGAAAGAAAGAGAAATCAGCAATGGGAGGGAGGATTTGGAGATGGGGTGATGGGTTTGCACGAAAAATGGAGGAAGAAGAAGATTTGGGAGAGATTTGGAAGGATTTGGAGAGGGTTTTCAAGAAAGGGAAAGCTTGGGAGGGGTATTTGTGAAGGAAGTAAGTGAAAGAAAAGGGTTTAAAGTGAAAACTGTGGAGGGGTGGGCCACATTAGGCCTAGGATGCGTCGGCCTGCACCGGCCTGCCCGGCTTAGCCCGCTGGCCGGCGATCCCTAGTCGAACCGGCGATGGCATCGCCGGTCTCTGGACATTTCGGCAATGCCTCGCCATTTTGGCGAGGTCCTCCAGGTCCACCATGGTCCAAATGATGTGGTTCCCCCCCTGGGCCCCACAGGAAATGCCCCGATTGGCCCCTTGCATGATTTGACGCCTATCGGGCCATTCTGGCAGAAATCTGATTAAAATAGAGATTTCTGGAAGGTTTAAGGGTTAAAAAGGGAAGATAGACCATCTAAACTCATGAATAGATAGTCTAGGAAAGGTTTTGGGTCGCTGTGTGTGATCAGGTAGGAGTACAGACTCGATCTCGGCGTAGGTTTTCAGGAAACTTTCACCGATAGAAGCTACGAAGCACAAACACAAAATCTATGATAGACCCGCACCCAAATACACTAAAGTGGCGACAACGTGCGGTGTGTGACCATAACCCAGGTCCGGTTTAAACCAGATCATGCTCTGATACCAACTTGTAACGCCCTGAAATTCAGGGGTCGAGCATAACTCAGCTCCCGAGTTCCAAAACATCACTTATGCAACATATTTAATGATGGATGTATGTTGACTGTATTAGTGCATAAAACATGGAATAGATTAAGCCAAAACACAGATATGATTCAGGGATAAGTGAATAAAGCAAGCGGAAGACTTATAGAAAAATATGTGTACCAGTGTAAATCCCTGAAGTACATATACAAACCAGGTCGTATGAAAGTGTTACTTAACAAAATTATAAGTATCAAGTTACATCATTTAAATTCTCAAAAATAATCCCAGCATCCCGCGCATCAGACCAAGGCTCGCTAGAACCCGTCTGAAAACTGCATATAAGAGAAGGCAGCCTTATCATCATCCATCTCCCGCTCTGTCTTAAAAGTCGCATCAACATCTACAACATCAGAACCTAAGATAGAGTCTGGTGGGTGTTTAACACCGCCCCAGAAACGTGGGAGTGAGTGATCAACTCAGTGGAACAATAAGGCACTGGTTAACATGTTATCAGTTCAATCAAACAGTAATGATAAAGCAGAACAATTAAATAAATCCTAAGTACTCTTGTTAATGCAGGGATGTATGCAAAATGATGCGTGCCCTCACGCGTACACCCTCAGCGTCTTCATCTTACGTTACGCATGACATCGCCTCAAAGTGTGCCACATCTACAAAGCACATGCAAATGCGGTGCATGGATATGATTACCAAGTTGTTATTAATCCATTTCATACAGCAGGATTGGGAAGCTAAGATACCTTCCTCATATCACCATCCAAACAGTGATCCATCCTAGGGTCGTCAATCCTAGTCGTCTCATACGATCATATATTTGAGGTCGTAGCAAAGGGCTCGTCACCAATCAATGCACGCCTTTCATACCTTTACTACCACAGTTCGGCTCGTCACCTCGTTGCGGTATCCGGGTATGCTCGAGGTCACTACAAAGGGCTCGTCACCAATCAATGTAGGCCGACAGCACGAATATAGTGTCCGATACCACCATAATCGGCTCATGAGTTAGTTGCTCACTGGTCACTACGGGGAGGCTCGTCACCCCAGCCTAGGCCGACAGCTCGACCACGGTGTCCCATACCACCATGTCCGGCTCATGAGTCTTAGTGGATCAAGTACCATGGTTAATAGGATTTCACTGGTAAGTTCGGTACCCTAGATTCAAACAGTAGCGTCCATACATGGTGAATATACATCGGACAATCGGGCTACTTGACGAACTCGACTAGCATGAGCGCACGTTGAATTGAGCGACATAGAATGCGCAAACACTCCGCGTGGCCAAACCACTGCTGACAACTTTAATACGACTCGGGTTCGTCTAATACGTCCGACGTGGCGAAAGCAACCTTAACCACGAATCTTAAGGTAGATTACCGATTTCCTGAACTAATGCATAGTCCCAAACACGTTACACTACAACAGGTATCATATTGAATGTAAAACAGCAAAGGAACAACAACTCAAATCATGGTACATAGACATTTGAAGAATATCAACTTAACATAAATGTAAGCATATGAAATACTTGAATTTAAATACCATGGAATGTAACTTGCATAAAGGAAATCATGCGCATTAATAGGAGTGTTGAGAATCACTTCTCAACACCCGCAATTAGTGTAACAAGTTACACTTTAGATCATTCATGCATTTCTACAAACACTTAGCATACATGATACAACATACATGACATATGTTGGAATACATGCATTTGGACAATTCCTTTTACTAAGGAGTTGTCATACATGCATCTAGCACACATACATGACAAATAATCATGGCAAACATAAGTGCATATTTTATACGTATACGGTACTTTATACATACACATAGAATACACAAATCTCAATATAACGCATGCATATCAGGAAAGCAACGTAAACACAACATTTGGCATGTGAAATCTCATCCATAACAAGAATAAATCACTAACTGGCATTGAAAGCCTTGAAAACCATAACCTATACACTTAAAGTCCGCACCTTAAGCAAGGAAAGAAACACCGAACTGATTTAGACGAGTTGTCTTCGTCAACGGCGATAGAATACCCTAAAACAAGGATAGAAATGAGATACAACAACATCAAGACTAAGCTAAGCTCTAACACAGGTTAGGGTTAGGTTAACTTACCCCAAAATGAACTCAGAACCGTCAGAATAACGATTCAAAGTGAAGGTTCAAGGATGAAGAAGAACAAAGAAGAATCCAAGATGATTCACCAACTTATCTCTCTCACTTTCTCTCTCTTTTCCACTCTCTTTCCAAGCTAGGGTTAGAGAAAATTTGTATGGAAAAGAGGGCTAGGGTTTAAGGACTATAAATAGGCCTCATATTGATGAAAATAACCCCAGGGTCAAGGTATACTTAGGGTATAACCAAAACCTGCCTCTTACGATCCAACGAAGCACTTCTGGTGGGCCTATAACCACGAAAGGTCGAACTTAAGCTCATTGACCATGGATCTAGGTCAGGCTGAGTTTTCGTACCGACCGGCTCTTCAGATCAACCGTGGCGGACCACACACAATTCAACGGTCACGGAATCTCGATCAGGTCCACAAGCACTAGGATATGCCTGGGCCACCTTCCCTGATCAGAAGGTGAAATTGGGTCAAAATTCAACGGTCAGAATGCTTAAAATCGTCGCACAAGCGACACGACTCAGATTTCATAAAATCTTAATAAATATCCAACCGTTCTCACACTCTTCACTCCGAACTCAATCAAATCGACCCAGAACATCAGATGGACTTGATTTTCGAGGTGATGGTCAAGCCCAACAAAGTGACCGCAATAGCCTAAGATCATTGCTATCGGACTTTCGACGCGCGGTCCAGGTCCAATCCAGATCTTCCAAAAATTCTCCAGAACAACTAGATTTAGCGATGGATCTCAGATTTCAGAGTAACGTAGCGCTAACTAATCTACAAGTTTTGAGCCATGCAGATACAATTTAAAGTGATTGATGCGAATTTCACAAGCAATCGAGTATAGCGCTAATTACCCCAAAACAACTACTCAAGGAAAGATTAGCACAAAAATTTCCAAGGTCGTTACACAAGAGTTTCTCATCTCGTCTTTTGGGCATTAATTATCTTGCACACTAGGATCAGCTCCACTAAAACATTACCAAGGTATACTCTTTGCTCATTCAGATTAACTTGGTGTCAAAGTCCTTAATAAAGTTCAACATCTCCCACTCCTTACTAAGACATGTCATGATCATTTCGTGATCCTTCTTCTTACTAAGAGCATCTGCCACTACATTGACCTTTCCTGGATTATAACACTACTTTACCTAAAATTCTTTCAGCGTCTCCATCCGATTCCTATTGATCACATGCACTGATTTGCTCACGATTCCCGACTCCCTTTTTCTAATACAAACATATGAATCTTCTACTTTGAGGGGTTTGAGAACACTTTTAGATGATATCGGTCTTTTTTAGGGCAGCTTGCAAAATTTTCAATCATTTACCTTTTCTCATCAACATATACCTAACAATGTAGTGCATGATAAGAATGTCTAAAAAATGCTTTAGCGAGTAAAATTTTTTCAATCATTTAACTTTTCTTATCCGGTCCTTCGGGACACCTAGCTTGGTCATTCGGAGTAGTCTAGTCTATCCCTGCAATCATGCTGGACTGACTTAGTGGTATCCAATAGTTGTAATTCTCCTCCATCTGCGCCTGCATACCAGATCTAAAGGAAGACCATAGCTCTAAGAATCACCTGCTTATGCTCATATGCTAGGTCGTAGTAGGTTATAATCTTGGCATTGCTTAGTCCTCTCTCATCAATGTGTTGCGTCACGAAACCCCCCACTGCTCTCTACTAGGTTGGTGATCTCGACTTAGTGGTAAGTTTCTGCCTTTTTGCATCCATCTTTCGACTTATTTCCACTTAGTCACGCAATTGTTGAACCTTCGAAAGTCTTTGATTCGCAAGGCAAAAAAGAATTCATTGGAGGAATATCCCCAACCTATGTAAATTGCCTGATATCGCACTCGATAGTTGGTTGAATAGACAACCAATTGTGCTTCCGATCAAGCTCCACTCTATTTTGACACCAAGAATTGATGGTTTTGGTTTGACTCGGACCCAATCGGTTTTGGCATGCTCACAAATCTCACATGTATACCACATGGGCAAATTCCATACTAATACACACATTAATATTGTGTGACTCATAAGGCAAGGTGGCCTACCCTTTTTCGAAACATGAGCATGTTTTTGGAATTATGACAGGAACATACCATAGTGTGGACTTTTTTTTAGGATGTCATTGACGTGCTTTGTTTTTTAAAAGCGTTTGGACCCTGTAGAATGGGTGTTGCCATTATAGAATGCGATTTTCTAAGTTGGTCTGGACATTGCACTTAAATGCCTATAAAGAAAATAATGAATTTAAAGTAACCAATATGGCTGGTTTTTAGCCTCAGATTTTGTTATTGCCAATGCTTGATATGCAAACAACTTGGATGGTGGCATATGCATTCATCCAACAATGGGTAGATGAACTGTAAACATTTGAGTGCTCTTGGGCAAATCCGAAAATTAAGGCCTATACAATCATCTAGTGGACCACATCAACAAAAAAACATGTGAATATTAGAAAGCATATTTTGGTGATTAACATAGATTAGCAAGTGCAATTTGGGAATGCAAAAGTCATGAAAAAAGCTCTACACTCTTTCATATTATAACATTTATATAGAGAAATGCTCAATGCCCTCAGAGCATTATAAGTGACAATGCTCTTAGTTGCATCGGTTCACTTGGACAATTCAATTGATTGATTTGAACTATACATTAAGTTTATCATGCAATTCACAAGCTATGGTATAAAATTAAAGTAAAAGGTATTATTAGATCATTTGTTCCAAAATGGATTGGATATAATTAAAAAATAATTTCTTACAATGGAAATTATTTTCAAATCCAATTCTTTTATTTCATTATTTCTCAAAAATCATTTTATTTTTTAATGAAGTTACGCAACATACTTAGTACTATTATTTTTCTCATGAGTTACTCAAAAATTATGTTGATTTAAAATTACGGGATTGGTAGATGCTCATTGAGTCATCTAATCCATCTTTCATATTCATTGTAGGCCATGAATTGTGCACTGAACCTAATTTAGAACCTAGATCAATGGATTGGATTGTCCAAGTGCTCCAATGGAGCTAGGAGCACGGTGAATTATAATGCTCTAAGAGGACTGGAGCATCTCTTATATTTGTGTGTGTGCCATATGCTAAATGGCTTGGATGGTGCCATATGGCATTCATCTGTGAATTTAGAATCTTGTAATAAGATTTTAAATAATTATATATCAGTCTAGCTACAAGGCAGAGAACTCTAGAATATTACTAAGTTCTTTATGAAACTTCATAAGACTTTAGCCTATTTTAAGGTCTTTATACGATAGGTACAAGCTTATGTATGTATTAAAAAAAGACACGCTTTCTTAGCTCAATATTATAATGATATTTCCTGTGTTTTTTTTTTTGTCAAAATGATATCATGGACCTAAATATTGTTGCTTACAAGATTTATAGAGTTAAACTTAGATACGTCTTAGAACAAAACTTGGATGCACTTATCCAAAGGCTAGGGCATATCATATTAGTGGCTATCTCCCAAATTGGGTGAGACGAAGGGAGACAACAAAGATGGCCAACTTTAGAGTTAGTAATCTCAGCACAAGCTAGAGTCCAACATGGTGCAACAATTTGAGTATGAGTAATGTGGCGAGATAGAGGACAATTTATGGAATAGACAACAGAAAGGTCCAAAGCTGCAGAGATAGCACTAGAGGCCTTGGACGCAATGGATGGCCCAAAGAGGAAAATTATTCTAGCTCTAAGATCTAAGATTATTTATTTGAAGATGGCTTCCTTAGGGAGGAACTTAGCATTAAAAATGTAATTATCCCTTTCTCTTCAAATATATCATGCAAGGACAAGGAATGAGAGCATACTAAGACAAAATGAAATTTGGTTAGTAGAAGTATCCACAATATAGTTAATCGCCTGTAAACTAGTTTGATGGCAGAAAAGGGATAAGAAGCTTAGAATGTAGTTTCTCTCAAATCCAATGGATGAACCTACTTTTAGTAACTATGTTAGCATTATTTTGAGGCACCTTAGGCGTCTTCTCATAAAGTTGTCCATCGCCTCTATGCACTCCCCCTTGCACCTTATTTTTGAGACAGTTCTCGCCTCCTTGCTATGATGCTTGGCCTGGCCTGTGGGTTCTAGGTCTTACCTCCTTTTATAACTGCTCTTTTTTTCCCCAACTTTTTCCTTTTCCTTTTCTTTTCATTTTTATCCGTGAGTTTGGGGTGTGGGCTACATTCCTTCTTCTTTTTCTTCTTCTTTATTTTTTTTCTTTTTCTAGGGTACACCCCTCTCTATTGTATCTTTTTAGGCTTTCACCCTGGTAGGGTGCCGTTTGGTAAATTAAAAATAAGGTCTGAAAATTAATTTAAGTGCTGATTTTTAATACGTATAAGTAATGAAAAATCTGTTTGGTAATTTATCTAAAAAGTTATGATGTCTGAAATTAAGCACTTTTTTCACAAAATTCTGTTTGATAAACACAAATTATAAATATCTGAAAATTGGCAATTTATCATATTTGCTCATAATGTCTCAATTTCTATCTTCTATAAAGAGTGGGACAAATCATGTTATTGTCATACCACCAAATTAGGCATGCCTATTCCCAATTCATATACATCTCTCAAACATTATGTTTTGATTGATGAACCATGTACTATATTCTTCTTACTATAATAATCATAACCTTCTATTCGTATCCTTGAACTGGACAACTAAACATCTCATATTTAACTAATAAATGCTGATTTGAATGTTAGAATCATCTACTATTTATTTATTTATTTTTATTTTTATTTTGAACGATCCATTCATAATGGCCCCATGTTGGCAACATGGTTGATCATGAAACCAATGGGCCTACCTATCGGAACAAAACCTGAGATATGAGGCATACTCAGATAGAGCATCACATAAGCCATACTTAGATAGAGCATCACATAACTCCCCACGTCGAGAGATAACTCACAATGCATGATGACGCGGCATACTAGCAGGTATTGGGTCATTCATCTCTAGGGTCGACCCACCTACAACATGCTTATGGTTTAATGACCTTGAAAAAAAATGCTTTGGTTAAGAAAAAATATTCCTATCCCATCGAATAAATTGGTCACACATATACAACTTTTTATCTAATGGGTGTGCCGTGCCACCAAATTTATATTATCCATCATTCAGCAATTGCCAAGCTATGCAATCACAACTATCCCATCAATGATATTCAATCACAACTTTTCCCATGTTGTGGTCTGCCCAAGATTTGGATCAGCCTCATTTTTTGTCTCATGCCCTAAAATAAGCTGGAAAATGAATGGACGGCATGGATAAAACACATATATTGTGGTGAGGCCCATGGAACACTGTCATGTACAATTCATGCAACCTATGTGTGTATGCCATCACCTTGAGGGATATCCCAAAAAATAAACGAAATTGCCCACCATGATGTCTATGTGAAACCACATGGTCCCACCATTTTGCCGTCTTATTTTGAGTCATGAGCCAAAAAAAGCAGGCAAATCTAAATCTCAAGTAGACCACACCATAACAAACAATGGTAATTGAATGCCCACCATTAAAAACTTCTTAGGGCCACAAAAGTTCTTGGATCAAGCTAATGCTTGTGTTTTCCCTTCATAGATGTCAATAGGTTTGATAAGAAATAAATATTGTAGCTTTAGGAGACAGATTGAAGGCTCAAGTGGACCACACCATAGGAAGTAGTGTACGTCACAGTGGGCCTTAGGAATTTTCAATGGTAGGAATTCAATCCCCACTGCTTCTTGTGGTGTGGTCCCCTTGAGCCTTCAATCTGCCTTCTTTTTGGGCTCATGCCTTAAAATCATCAGTCAAAATGGATGGACGGCGTGGATAAAACACACACAGCATAGTGGGCCCCATAGGTCCCCTGATAAGAATGTGTATCTCTAACTGTTACGTCCTAGTGGGGTTACTACCCAATCTGCCTCCCCAAGGGAGCCGATTAGGTGCAGCCCTTACCATTGGGCATACCTTGATGTGTATATTCTATATCCACACTGTGCATCCGTTTCTACAGACCATTTTAGTGTGTGAACTAAAAAATGAAGATCAAAATGTAAAGTGGACCATACTATAGGACACAATGTTGATTGAATGCCCCACATCACAAAAAACTGTGGGGATTGAATTCCTAACATTGAAAACTTGTTGGGGTCCACAAAAGTTATGGATCAAGCTTATATTTTTGTTTCCCCTTCATCCAGGTCTACGTGACCTTGTGGACAAATTTGATGGCAAACAAACATCATGGTGGGCCTTAGGAAGGTTTCAACAGTGGGCTTAATCATCCCCACAATTTTCAATGGTATGGTCCACTTGAGCTTTAGGTCTGCCTTTTATTTTTGGCTTATGCCCTAAAATGATTTGAAAAAATGGATGAATGATGTGGATATAATGCATACATCATGATAGGGCCAAAGAGCTTTGCCAGGTCAACATGACTTCTACCCTGCGCAATTAGCCGGGAAAGCTTATAGTGGAGGGGCAAAGTTATTATTTACAAGAAAAAAATAATTAATTGAAAATTACTTACTACGTTCTATGTTAAGTTTTTAGACAAAGGAGGAAAACTTTAAAAATTGTCTATTTTTTGAGTGATATAGTATGCACTTGTTTTTTTGAATTTACCAAATAGTCTGAATCAAGGAAAATCACTGAAAATACCCCTATTCAACCACAAGTGCTGAAAATAAGTTTTATCAAAAGGGCCTTAAGTAATAAAAGAGTCTTCCTCACTTGCATCTATAAAAAATAAAAAGCTAAGTTTATAAATAAGTTTCCAAGCACATGACAACATACCGACACCCATGGCTTTACTTCATTACATACCATAACAATGACCGAAGGCATTCATGAATCCAATCCCAACAAGAGGAATGCTGGCATGCATTGCCCAACGGTTCCCTCATACAATTGGACATGGTAACATACGACGGCTGGGTTTGTTGATTTGATGGGCTACTAGTGGGCATAATATAGATGATTTAATTTTAGTATTTGAAAATTTTAAATTTACTACAAGTATAGCATAATTGGGTTAAATTTTAACTGAAGGTATGGTTCTTGAGAGAGTGGAAAGGTGGAATATAGGATTCATGTAGCCAATCCAATTAATTGGGATAAGGCTTAGGGTTCAAAAGACATTTCGCTATATGAATTTAAGAGTAAATGGAATTAGAAGTAAATGAAATATACAACTTTAATATATTTTGAAATTTTACTCTTTACTTTGATTCTAGTGTAATCGGAGTGAAATGCCTTTTTTGGCTCATTAGGAGTCCACGTGTCAGAAACATGCCACAAGCTACTGATCCATTATAAATGTGGCACGCTCATGAGTAATAAAACAATATATTCATTGAATGCATCACTAAAATTACATTAATAAAATGATCAAAATAATGGTTAAAAAGCGTCTGCCATCTCAAGTATGCTCGTTTGTGATCCTTTTACTTGTGGTCCACTAGAAGCTTGAAATTTCATTATTTTTTGCCTACTCAACTATTTCAACAGGCTTATCACAATCATTCTAGAATATTATAGTTGATTTAGGAATAAAATTCGAAGCTCCTATGTCATATTTACAGAATTTCCATGCGTTGATATTTTTGGATAACACTGCATTTTGATTATAAGCTGCGAAACACAGTTGAGGATTCAGAATCATCTTCATTTGTGATTTGGATTCCAATAAATTTCAAATACAAACTTCCAAACGAGTTACTGGGTGATGACGCCGATGCGCAGTCTCGATAATTTGTAGTGCCTGCGTATTATCCATCATACTGTGCCAGAGTATCAAAGTTTTTCTCCCCAAATAAATTGCGTCTTCGATCTTGCATCGTCAGGCAGGGCTCGAGAAAACTCGGCAGCGGGAAGCCTTTCCTGTGTCTGCGTGCCATGGATCGCGTTCAGCTGCTTTTGGTAGGTCTGCCAATGTTTCTCTTCTGTTCGGACATACTCAATCTCTTCACAGCCCCTCCTCGTCCTCCCCCTCCTCACCCACATCACCATCATCGCCATCACCCCCAACCCATCCCATCTCACACCCTTCTCAAGCAAACCCCCGATTTCCCAACTCAGGTATTTATTCAAACAAAACCCCTTCAATTCTTCCTCCCAACATTTCTGTGTGTGTGTGTGTGTCTCTCTCTCTCCCCAACTAATTCAATATCTTTTGCTTTCTCTGGGCAGGAGAATCCTCAAGCAGCTGGTGGCGTCAATGGAGTCGGCTATGGCACCACCATCAATCTAAGCTTCTGCTCTTCCTGCTCTTACAGGTTGCTCTCCTTACCTTTGTTCTCTTCTCTAATTGGCGTTGGATGGGTATTAAGGTTTGCGTAGGATTATGGATAGTCAGTTTTCCTTTCAGAATGGGTTCTTCTTTGCTGTTAACTTGTAAACAGGCATGCATGATGCATATGCAGGCTGTCCTTAGTTATATGACTTTGAATTGAACCACCCCCTTTGGAGGGCTCAATTGTACTTCTTGGGATCCTGAGGCATGGGAACTGCGATCGAGACTGTCCGATCAGTGGCCCCACCTTAGGTTAGGTCATGGGCTAGAAATTGCAGTGAAGTATGATTGGAATTGGTCGGTAGGTGGCCCCATCAGCAGATAGGCAACAGCCTAAAGTTCATAAGGAACTATGATCAGAATTTGTCAATAGGCTTCCACACCATTGGTAGAAGGCAGGTGAAAAATTATACTATTGAAATCATCATAAGCATTCAGTCAATGTTCTGCCCATTGAATCTGGACTACAGGCCACTTTCATCTTAAGCCACCTGTTTGCGAAGTGGTTAGGTTTGTAATGAGGTGATTTTTATCAATGACGATGATGCAATCACATCTCACCCCACACATGCGTGCCCCACATGTGTGCACAAGAAGAGGTCCAGATGCTCCACATTTAAGTACACATGGCAGGAGTCCCTTGTTGTAATTTCCTCTTTCGCTTGAGCTTCTTAGGTGTTTCTTTTTCTCTTTTTGAAAGGCCAGTTGTAGTAGATTAGAAATAGCAATCTTCAGTGACTTTTAGGCTCTTATGGCCATACGTATGTAGGACTTTTCATGAGTTTTTCATCAATAGGAGTAGCTTAGAGTTTTTGTTATGGTATAAGAGGGTAGGGGGTTTGTGATCTTTAGCATAAGGCTTCAAGAGTATCGAGCACTGCTCTTAGTATTTTCTTCTTTTTATCCATCTGTGCATCCGGATGTTTGAGCCTAGCCTGGTAAATTAAGTTTCAGTTTGCAATTAATTTCAATATATTTGATTCTAGTTGCATTATTTTTGGTATCAGATCAAGATATGCTCTTGGGAGGGGTTTATTTCTCTTCTCTTTCTCTATTATTGTTTTCCTTCTGCCGCCCCCCCCCCCCCCAAGTCTGTCCAATTTTCCCAGCCAAGCTCAGATCTACTTAGTATCTCATCCCATTCACAGCCCACATTTTAACTGAAAAGGAATCCCTGATTTGCCCAAATTTAGTCCTCAAATCTGGAAATAACTTCCCTTTGAATCTGTCCCGAATCTGTGTGCAATTCAGCTCCACTGCAATCCAATTTCTGAAACCAAAGCAGTCCAGAAAGTTGCACTGTAATCAGTCCACAAAACTTTCCCATTAACTATTCCCAAAACAGTCTATTGCGCCCAAATTCAGCCTCCAAAATCTGTCCCTAAATTTCAACCATAGGGCAGGTTTCTACCTGAATCGGTTAAAAAAAACTATCAAATAAAATTCAGCCTTCTTACACTCAGAACATCGACCCAAAACCAGCTGTCATAAATCTCTATTCTCCTTTCCTTTTATAACTTCGTAAGACCTCTGTGATACTCATTACTTATGCCCACAGGAAGTGCAGTTTCCAAGTCCTACGATTGTGGGATCTCAATACTCAAACAATTTTTAGAAAGATTGGACTGAATAGATGTACTGGTCCAAGGACTCCTCAGCCTATAGAGCCTCCTACCTTTGGAAAGGGATCCTGCAGTCGAAGCAAGCAGTCCTCCAGAACATTGGCTTCGAACTGGGCGACGGGCCAGCTATTCGATTCTGGAAAGATTTATGGGTGGGCGAAGATCTGTTGAAAAATCGCTTCCCTAACATCTACCGGCTTGCTCCTGACAGAAATATTTTTGTTTCTGATTGTTTCTCAGTTAACACTGGCTGAATTGTGTGGGATGTGAGATGCTCCAGGAACCTCCATGACTGGGAGCTTACCGAATTCACGGAGCTTCTAGATTGCATTTCCAAGACCTTGCGGACCAATCTGCGCCCGATAGACTCAACTGGAGGCTCGACAAAACCGGATCCTTCTCAGTCAGATCCCTATACTCCTTCATCGCTCCTAAATCCAATCTGCCAGTCCCTGCTTCCTCATTCATATGGAAGTACACAGTTCCTCCCAAGTTCATCTGCTTCGGCTGGTTGGTGGGGCATAACAGAATCCTAACCATCGACAACCTCAGCAAGAGGAGGATGCAGATTGTCAATATCTGTTTGTGTTGTATTCGAGATGCGGAGATGGTTAATCACCTGCTGGTGCAATGCCCTTTTATCTCTCAAATATGGGCCGAATTCAGCCAGCGGTTCAGGGTTAGCTGGTGTATTCCAGATTCAGCCCCCAATCTGCTATCGTCCTGGCAAGGTTTCAGCCTAGGAAAAATCAGAACTGCTATTTGGAGAATGTCAATTTTAGCGATCTGGTGGTGTGTTTAGGAAGAGAGGAACGGAAGATGTTTTAATGACACTTCTTCTTCAGCTAATGCAGTTGGCTCCAGGGCCAAAAGGTTTCTGATCGAATGGGCAATCAACACAGAGTTTGAGAGATAGCGATCTGTGTTTTCTAGGCTTTTAGCTTTTGTCTGCTCTCAGCAGATTTGTTTTCTCGCTCTGTTGTTTGTTTTTCCTCTTTATTTTTATATATCCTCGTTGCTTTAAAAAAAATAAGATAGATGTACTGGTTTTAGAAAATTGAAGGTCAGATGATCATTCTGGAGAGCAACCATAAGAATGATGATACTGACGCTCGGGTCAGCAGAGAATACTGAAGGAGCACCCAACATTGGAATGATGCATAGAATCAGGTGCTAGTACTCATCAGCAACCACCTATCACTTGGAGGACTAATGGTGCTAATTACAGTTATGAACATGGCGCTTGTTTGGGATCTTGACAACCCTTGATATCCTTGACAAGGACAACGGGCACTTGCAGCTCCTCGTGATTATCTGGATTATATTGAAGTTACCCAATTGACTCACACAGAAGACCCAACTAGGCGCATGGAGTTGGAGATTGCAAACTACAGTGGTAGTGTCAATCTTGACGTTCTGCACGATTGGTTGGAGTCGATGGAAAATAATTTTGAGTAGTTTTAGCTTGCCAAGAGGAAGCCAATTTATGGTTTGCAACATTGAAGTTAAAGGGACCAACCTTGAAGTGGTGGAATTCAGTGGTGAGAGACTTTTATTTTTTATTTTTTATTTTTTATTGAGAGATAACAGAGACTTTCATTAAAAGGAAAACAAGGAAGCAACCGACCTGCTGAGATAGCGAGTCAGTTAGCTCCATACAAAAGCACATTACAATCTTTTAGAGGGATAACAATAGAAGCCCATTCGAAAATATAAAACTGAACCCTTTACACAATGGAATCCTGCCCTTTAGATTCCCCTCTAAAACATCTCCCATTCCTCTCTTCCCACACTGCCCACCAAATAGCCGCAAGAGATAATCTCCAAATAATAGATTTCTGCTTTCCAAAGGAAGCGTCATGCCAAGCCTTAAGCAACTGACCTGTCACCTTAAGCAACTGACCTGTCGAATTGGGAAGAACCCAAGACAGTTGAAACCAGGAAAAAATACAAGACCAAATCTGGCCTATGAGAGGACAGTGAATAAACAGGTGATTGACAGATTCTGCATCTTCCATGCAGCAAAGGCAAATGTTGGGAAGAAAATCATACCTTTTTTCTCAAATTATCTACTGTCAACACTTTGCCCTTACCTAATAGCCCTGCAAAAATCGCAATCTTCGAGGGGATCTTGTATTTCCACAACTTATCAGCTTCTTCTATTACCTGAGTGATCCTGGTGGTAAAGTTATAAACAGATTTAATCGAGAAAAGGCCTTATTTGTTTGGAATCTATAACAACCTGTCCATGTCTGCCTGTTTAGGTTTACCATTGCTAATGCACAAAAGGAGAGCCGCATCCTCTTCAATCTCCCAATCTTGGAGATTTCTTCTTATGGGAGGGTTCCACACAACATCATTACCATGGATATCATAACTGTCAGCCACCGATATGTATCTGTTTAGAGCTAGACAATAGATGTTTGGGAAAGCACATTTAAGGGGTTGATCCCCTACCCACACATCTTCCCAAAACTGAATTTTGTCTCCTTTGCCGATGGAGAATCGAATGCCTTGTTGAATCTCCCTCTTCATGCCTAAGATATCTTTCCATAGGGCCGAGGCCCTATACGCTGAACCGTCTCTCGTCCACCACCCCCTATAGACTGACCATATTTACTCTTAATCAAACGATTCCAAAGAGTATCTGGTTCATTTCCAAGCCTCCAGATCCACTTTCCTAATAGGCCTTGGTTCATACTTCTGAGGTCCCTGACACCTGCGCCACCCTTGCGCACATTCTGACACACCGTTTTCTAATTCACCAAGTGAAATTTCTTCTAGTCTTCATTACCATGCCAAAGGAAGTCTCGTTTGAGTTTTTCGAGCTTGCTTAAGATGACATTCGGACATTAGAACAAAGACATGAAGTATAAGGGCAAGTTAGAGATGACCGCTTTGATCATGGTGAGACACGCCCCCAAAGATAAGTACATGCACTTCCATCTAGCTAGGAAATATTCATAACTTAGGAGGCTTTCCTAAGCATAACGGAAGACCAACAATGGTAGTCGGAAGGTTACCAGTCGGACGATCGAAGGAGCCCGCAAAAAAAGAGGTCTCAACTTCTTCCATGTTATCACCAAACATTTTGGATTTGGAGAGGTTGACTTTGACACCTGACACCGCCTCGAAGCACCAAATTATTGTGCGCAAATTGCTGATTTTAGACTGATTAGCTTCGCAGAAAAGGAGGGTATCATCCGCAAATTGGACACGAGAGATTGGAGCGTCCATCCCTCTGATTGCACACCCTCCTATGATACTAGCTTCTTGACCTCTTTTCAGCATTCTAGAGAGGGCCTCCCCGACGATAAGGAAAAGGAAGGGAGATAAAGGGTCCCCTTGCCGCAACCCCCTTGAACTCCCAAAGAAGCCTTTGGTGGACCCATTGAGAACGATGGAGAACATGGCAGAGCTAACACATTCCTTAATCCAAAGACACCATTTAGCCCCAAAACCCATCCACTGAAGCATGTATCGAAGGAATTCCCAATCAACATGATCATAAGCCTTTTCAAGATCAAGCTTTCATAACAGAGATTTGGACCCCGATTTGTGAATGGAGTGAAGACATTCGTTCGCAATCAAAGCACTATCAATGATCTGCCTTCCCACGATGAATGCACTTTGATTCTCCGATATAATCTTCCCCATGACCTTTCTTAACCTAGAAACTAGGACTTTAGCCAGTATCTTATAAGGGCCACCTAACAAACTTATTGGCTTGAAATCCTTTAGAGAGACAACACCTTGGATTTTAGGAATGAGAGCAATGAAGGACGCTCCGAGAGCCTTAGATAGCCTGCCTCTTTCGTAAAATTCAGAAAAGAAATCCATGATGTCTCCTTGCAGGCTGCAACATATCCCAAAAAAACTGAAAAAACGCCACCGGGAAACCATCAGGGCCAGGGGCTTTTTCTCCTTCCATATCTTTAACAGCTTCGAAGACTTCCTCACCCGAGAATTTGGCTTCCAGGGCGAGTGCTTCTTCTGAAGAAATCTGATTGAAGGGAAGAAAATCAAGTTTCGGTCTGCGCCAGCCTTCTATGTAGAATAACTTGCTGAAATACCCTACAACCTTGTCTGAAATGTGCTGCTAATCTTCAGTCTTCTCACCCTCGATCTCCAAGCAGTTGATCCTATTGACTCTAGCACGCGCGGAGGCCATAACATGAAAATATTTTGTATTCTTGTCCCCCTCTGCAATCCATTTATGACGCGATTTCTGTCTCCATGAAGTCTCAGCTTTGCTCACCCTCGAAGAATAGTTGTGGATTAGCTGGGCTCCTCTATTCCACGAATCAGGAGACAGAGGAGCAACATCTGAAGCATCATCCAGCGCCTGAAGCTCAGCAAGCATAGCCTCAGTTTCCCAATCTCTAGCGTGAAGGAAAACTGCTTTCTAGTCATTGATCTTGACTTTTAGGAGCTTAAGCTTTTGAAGAATTCTGAACCCAGCGAAACCATCTACTTCGAACCCTACCCACCACCCTTTAATCAGCTGAGGGAAACCTTCGATCTTTAGCCAAGCGAGGTCGAACTTGAAAGGTTTTGGCCCCTAGTTGTCTTCAGGCATAGAGAGCTTTATCGGCCAGTGATCAGACGTGGGTCTTGGGAGGGAGGATTGAGAGGAAAGAGGGAAAGCTTCAATCCATTTTGTTGAAACAAGAAACCTATCCAATCTCGCAAGGATTGGGTTCGTCCTACCATTCGTCCATGTATATCGAGCTCCCAGCAGAGGCAAATCAATCAGCGCCTGATCATCGATCCATTCAGAAAATAACTGCATACTCGCTTTCACCCTACCCCCAGTAGATTTCTCGTCCGAGTATCGAGTGATGTTGAAGTCGCCGACTGTGCACCACGGCCCATCAAACCTCTGCCTAGCTTCATTCAACTCCTCCCAAAAATCTTCCCTTTGATCAACTCGATTCGGCCCATACACAAAGGAGATGAGAAAGCTGCGGTTGGAATTAACCTCAACAAGGATAACCGAAACTGAAAATTCACCTATCCAGCTCTAATCCAGGGACCAAACAGCTGAATTCCACGCTATTAACACCCCACCCACACTACTTTAGCATTCAGGGCCACCCAAGAACCATCTTTCACCTTCCAGAGGGATCTAAGGATATTGTCGTTGAAGGATTGGACGTTGGTCTCCTGTAGGTAGATAATGTCCGCGTTACTTCTAGAGCAGATATCCTTAATCATGCTTTTCTTCTGTCTGGAGCCCACCCCTCTGATATTCCATGACATGATGATCATTAAGCAACTAATCTGCTCCTATGACCAACGTTGGCCGTACCCTTCTCACTAAAGAATGTAGTATTTAGACTAGCTAGGAGGCTCTGGAGTTCCCTGTTGTGGCTTGTTCAAGTGTGAGCTTTTCTTGGAGATACCGACGTTGAGAGGGGCCAACCGCGCGCCTCGATTCACTGAAACAAAGCTACGAAATATTCCGGGTTGTCACCGTAAGATAGGCCAATGAACCTACCAATGTGACCAAGGGCGTCCCTTATCCAACGTTTCTTCTTAATGCATTTCGCGATTTGGGCTTTTTGTTCTTCGGTTACCTGCGCAGATCCCATACTCACTGTTACAGTCCCCACCCGCATCTGAAGGGGTTCCGCTTCCAGAATGCCTTGAGCCTCGTCTTCAAGAATGCCACTACCAGCGTCTTCTTGGAATAAGGATACAATGGCCTAATCGCATGCATCGACCGAGCAGGGAGAGTATGGCAGAGAACCGACATTGGATTGGTCTCCCCATTCCGACAACTGAAGAAAGAATTCTGAAGTTAGCTCGTCCTCTCTGTCTGGGGCTGCTTTCAAAGGCGAGGAGCGATCCGAAGCTGACGACGAAATAACGTTTGGCCTTTGAAGAGGTTCGGAGCCAGGGATCGTCCGTAAGGAAAGGCTCAGATTTAACGGCATAGATGGCGTTGAATCCATCTCAAACTAGAGGAGATGATGACTAACATAACATAAAACAGGTTTCTATCATTTGGTTATGAATCTAAGATGTTCAGGAAGCTTTTGGATCTACAACAGGACAATCTAACTGTTGAGGAGCACACCTAAAACGATTATGATCTTACATTGAGGTGTGATTTGGCAGAAATTGAAGTGCAGCAGGTAGCTTACTACTGTAGTTGTAGAGGGCTCAGGAAGAGCATACAGAATGAGATGATAGAGGTTCAGCCGAAGTCCGTGAATGGAGCATATTAGATTGCACAACAAGTGTAGGAAGCATAGTTGGGTGACATCTCGTGTAGTTATTTGCATGCTTCGATGTCTTGAAATATGGCTCCATGCAGTTCTGGCCATTGCGACAACAATACGGTCCAAGACGTGCAATAGACGGGCACTGGTGGTAACTTGGGCCCCACTCCAGCATAACGGAGGCCTGGGTCACTAGCACTGTTTGAAGTGTGGTGGTCGAGGACACTTTGCCTCCCCTTGTCCTATACAAAACTTAAATTTTCTTGAGGAACAAGAGGGATGGTATGATGAGGAAGACGACATATGGATGATGACTATGTAGATCAGAGTGAGGAACCAAGTGCAGAAAATGATAATTTAACGCTTGATAATCTACTTGAGATATCATGTGTGGTTAGGTGCATTCTGATGGCATCCAAAGAAGTCGAGAAAGAAGATAGGCTGTGAACAATATGTTCCATACACGTGTCACGTGTGAAGTGTGGAGGAGTCATGAAGGTTATCATAGATGGTGGGAGCAACATGCATGTAGCTTTGTAAGGCATGATCGACAAGTTGAAACTCAAAACAGAAAGACACCTTACGCCATATAGAGTTTCTTGGGTTGATGACACTTCTATTCTAGTGACCAAGCGATATTTGGTAAATTTCTCTCTCGGAGATTGTAAGGTGTGACATCATCCCTACAAAAACCACACATATTCTATTGGTTGACCATGGTGGACGTGGATTGACTACTGACCTGATCACTAGGGATGATCCTTAGTGACCCATCTCTATGGGGTTCACCGTGAAGTATGTGTTTTATCCACACCGTCCATTCATTTTGCGGCTCATTTTAGGGCATGAACTAAAAAATGAGGCAGTTCCAAAGCTCAAGTGGACCACACCATAGGAAACAATGGAGATAATGATGCCTATTGTTGAAACCTTCCTAGGGCCCATCGTGATATTTATTTTCCATACAAGTTGTTCATGAGGTCACATAGACTTAGATGAAGGGAAAACACAAATATCAACTTGATCCAAAACAGTGTTTTAAATAGCGAATAGCATGTAGCATAGCGTTCACCCCTCTAAAGCGTGAGGCGTAAGCTACATACCATGTAGCATAAGTTACATGCAATGTTGCCATTATTGTTATCGTATCGTAAATTGTAAAGGGGTCTGAATCATATCGTATCGTAAGTTGTAAGTTTTTTTTTTTTTCATAAAACATGTCATAAAAAAATATAAACATTGTATATAAATAAAAAAAATAAAAAAACACACCAATCATCCATTTTGTCATCAATATACAAAAAACAAAAAGACGTATCATGTATATATCATCATGTCATAATCAAGTTCAAACAATAATCCCTTTTCCCATCCCACGTTCATGTAAGTTTTCTATACGATTCAAAAAATAACATTTTCCCCATCCCCATTTACATGTATAAATTATAATATCTATGCACTTGTTTCTATAATTCAAAAGGAAATAAGATGTCCAAACAAATCTATTCTTCATCGGCTGTGCTATCATCATCCTCTTCATCACCAATGACATTATCAACATCATCTTCATCTTTAGAATTTGATGTCAAAATAAACTCATCTTCCTCATCTACTTCTACAACTTCCGCTTTTCCCTTTGCCTTGCTTTGAATAGTAAGTTTTCTAGGACCCACAAAGTAGTTATTGCAAAATTCATTATAATATAAGAGTAATACTATTAATTAATAACTATAAGACTACAAGACTAAACAATAAGAATATGAGTCATTCCACATCGCCCATCCGGTCTTGATGTAGATCCGCCTACACCTTGCACATCCTCCAAGCCAAGCAAAGCATTCATCTATGTCCATCCAAGTGCTATCTGCAGGAAATGCATGATCCTCTTTCTCCATGATCCATTCATCATCAGATTCCATATTTGATAAGCATATAGGATCCAAGCCTTTGGTACTCTCTCTTTGCATGATGGACTTTGAGTTGGAGATTATATTTTACGAAGATGAACACATTCAATCTCTGTTGCTCAGGTCTATTCCTCTTCTTTGAATGTATTTGCAAGCCTAAGAACGTAATAATATAAGGCTATTGGTTACTACAATCTATATTGTAAATTCATAAGTTGATTAATGAATTCAATTATGTCTCTCTCACCTGTTCAAAAATGCTCCGGTTGCGCTCACAACCAATAGCACTACATGTCAAACTTAAAATACAAATAGCTAGCTTTTGCAATTTTGGACACTCGTCTACGTAACTCTCCCACCATAGACCTAAAACACAATCATATATAATTTATATAAACAATAGGCACACAATCAAACTCAAAGAAACAAAATTACCTGATTACTTTGTCATTCTAGTTAATTTTGCTCTCTTTTCCAAATAAACCATATGCCCTTTTGAACTTATCCATCTGCTCATCAATAATGACCCTCTGCCTTGAATCAGGGACCATTTTTTCAATACAGTCATATAGGCCGGTTTTAATCTCTAAATTCAGATAAAAATTGTCATCATACTCTAATATCGGATTTAAGAAATAAGCCGCCGCATGTAAGGGCCCATGCAATTGAAGATAATCTATGATATCCCATATAGACCGGTTTTAATCTCTAAATCAGATAAAAATTGTCATCATATTGTAATATTGGATTTAAGAAATAAGCTGCTGCATGTAAGGCCCATGCAATTGAGGATAACACCGTTGGTCTATGATATCCCATATAGCCAAATATCGCTTCTTCTCCTCTCCCAAGTTTTTTGTTATAGCCTCTTTCACCCGATCCATCACTTCATAAATATATCCCATGGTTGGCCTATCATCTGAATCAACTAGCCGTTACACCTTGACCAATGAGAGAGTGGTCTTCAAGCAAGAGCATTAGGTCTATGCAATTTGCTGCACATGGAGACTAAAAAAATGTCTTCCTCTGCTCCATTAACAACTAACCCGCCTTCACATAGGCGGATGCACTATTTGTAACTACCTGCACAACGTTGTCTCCACCCACTTCATCAATCACTGACTCGAGGAACCCTAATAAATTGTCCGCATTTTTTGAAATATCGGATGTATCAACAGATCTTAAAAATACTATACCACTTGGTGATTAACAAAAACATTTGTAATCGACCGATTCATTCCATCGGTCCACCCATCTGACATTATTGTTCGTCCGATCTTTTCCCATTTCTTCTTATATAAATCAATAGATTTCTCTATCGAGCCAACCTCCATCTTCAAAAATTTATTCATCACTTCATGATATGACGGAAGCTTTAATCCCGACCCAAATAAAACGACCGCTTCCATCATTGATGCGAAGAATGGGCTATTTATAAGGTTGAATGGTAGAGCATTTGCATATAGGAAACGCGAAATGGATAGGCAGGCACACTATCTTCATCTCCCTTCTTACAAATTTTGTTTAGATTGGCTTGTTGTTTAGATTGACTAGAGGAACCCTAATAAATTGTCCGCATTTTTTGAAATATCGGACGTATCAACAGATCTTAAAAATACTATACCACTTGGTGATTAACAAAAACATTTGTAATTGACCGATTCACTCCATCGGTCCACCCATCCGACATAATTGTGCGTCCGATCTTTTCCCATTTCTTCTTATATAAATCAATAGATTTCTCTATCGACTCAACCTCCATCTTCAAAAATTTATTCATCACTTCATGATACGATGGAAGCTTTAATCCCGACCCAAATACAACAACCACTTCCATCATTGATGCAAAGAATGGGCGATTTATAGGGTTGAATGGTAGAGCATTTGCATATAGGAAACGTGAAATAGATAGGCACACACTATCTTTATCTCCCTTCTTCCAAATTTTGTTTAGATTGGCTTATTGTTTTTCTTTTGGCTCACTTTTTTGCATAAAATAATCATTGTTCTTTCTTATTCTAACACCCATTTCATTAACATCATTAATTATAGGAACCCTTCCAACATCATATGCTATCTCTTCTTGTTGCTTCTTCTCACTAACATTACCAATTTATTGAATTTTACTACTACCTCATCACCTACTTGCAAGGTGTTCCGTATCCATTACGATACGCCCGTAAAGGCAGATACGTGTAGGTAATGACCATGACCGTTATGCGATACGGGGGTGAAACAGGGTAATTAGTTTTTTGAGATCGTATCAGCCATTACGGTGGCCATAAAGGCTGTTACAGGGCATAACGATCGTTACTCCTGTAACGGTCGAAAAACAGTCACTTTTTTATTTTTTTCTATTTAAATTCATTTTTCTTCTATTTTTCACTTTTCTCATTCTAAAAACTCTCCTATATCATTTTACATTAGATTTCAACAACTCTTACTATAGCTTTTAAGATTAAAACTGTGGATTGAAGTGATTTGAGCAAATAGAATCTTCGAGGGCCTTTAAAAAAAAAAAGAAAAAAACAATATTTATGCCTTTTTCTGATTGCTAGTTCTAATGCTTGATTGTGATGTGTAAACATTAGAGACATAATCATATTAAACAATTCACTAGACAACTCGATATAATACTCTCACCAAAGAGTGGACCGTTACACTATACCATAAACATGTTCAAAATAAAAAATGAATACATATTTGAAATATTTACATTATTCTTGATTTTTTAGATATTTTTTCAGTATTTTTGGGCAAAAGAAAATTTTCAACTGTTACGGGGGTCGTAATGGTAGTTACGCCCCCGTATAAGCCGTTATGGCCGATACCCATATTGGTAATGATGGTGACCGTTATGGCCACCGTTACCGATACAGAATACCTTGCCTACTTGGGGACATGCCGCAACATTCTTCTTCGTTTAGGCTAGGTGATATTTCATTCGAAACACACCTCCCCAATATTCCTTCCCATTAAAATTGCATCTTAGGTAGAGATTATTGTTCTCATCCATCTTTGAACAATACTCCCATGTAAGATCATTATCATTCGTCTTCGATTTCTTTCCATCTTCAATGCTCAAAACGAACCAACAAGTGACAAGCCAAGCCTACATACATATTAAGAAAAAAACTATTTAAGCCCCACACAGGCATAGAAGATTATAAATTGATTAAAAATGAGAGAGAACTAGTTTCAATTTGAAATAAATGAGAAGACTCTTGAAAAAAACTATTTAGGTCCATATAAATTCTAAATCTCACCACTGTCTCTCCAGAGAAAGAAAAGTAGTGATATTATAACGTATGTGGGGCATTAATAACTTTTAAACACAAAAAGCCCTAAAAAAGACTGGCAAAAAACCGGAAAAATGAAAAAAACAAAATATTTTAATTTTCTTTTTCGAAAAACTCATATTTTCACCAATATATGAAGGAAATGAAATAGAAAGTAATAATTGAACATTTTACATGTATTCTTCCATATTTCAACGTAGAAATCGAATGTGACAAGTGGCATTCGATTCTGTTGAGCGATGAAAAAGATATCTTGATTTCTTTCTCTAGGTTTTTTATGGCCCACAAGCTCCAGAAGTCTCCAAAATCTTTCAAAAGTTGCAAAAGATATATTTTTCTATTAAGGATGGGGCTTAAATACACTTTAAAACAGAAATCCCTAAAAAAAAATTTGCAAAGAAAAAGAAGAAAGAAAAATAATGATTTTTTAACTGGGTGCTGCCGGTTTTAGAGTTCCATTATCGAATCGTATGATTCACAATTTGATCGTACAATTCAATTGAAATTGTGATTCAAGTGTACGATCTGAATCATACAATTGTATGATATGATATGAATTGTACGATTCATATTGTATATCGTACGATAATGACAACATTGGCTACACACTACTACATTTTTAATCAAGATTGTGCTTGGTTGCACCAATTCATGATATTTTACACTAAATTAGCTTGTTTAATGGTGAAATTCAACAAAATTTCATGGTATTTGGTGCACCAAATGCAACCTCAAGTAATAGGAAAGGACACTGATTAAATATAAAGGTAAAGAAACATCAGCGAAATTGATTTAATATTGTTACCGACATTATTTTACTAAAAGCATTGAAAATGATAACTAATTTTGATTGAAAATAGAAAAATGTAACCAATAATTGAAAACATTAATTGATTTTAATGTTGTAGCAAAAAATAACTTATAATGTGAGCTACTTGGCATGTAGCGTACCAAAATTATTATGTAGCATAGGCTACACGCGACCTAAGCTATTTTGATGAGCTACGTACCGTTAATGCTAAGCTACACTATGTAGAGTAAGTTATACAATACATAGTGTAGATATTTAAAACACCGATCCAAAATTTCTATGGCCCCCAAGAAGTTTTGAATGGTTGACACTTAATCCCCACTGTTTCCTGTGGTGTGGTCCACTTGAGCTTTGGATCTACCTCAGTTTTTGGCTCATGGCCTAAAATGAGTTGGCAAACAGATGGACGACATGGATAAAACACATACATCGTTTGGGCCCCACGGAGTCAGGTCACTCGGCAATCTACATCCAACCATGGTTATATGACATGAAAGTTTACCATTTTGGTTACAAGAGTTAAAAATTATATTACCTTAAGCCAATGAAGGATGATGAGCCCTAAGAAGAAATCACAATTTCGACAATGCTTGGAATGCTTTAGTTTGTTGAGAAGAGCTAGGATTGGAGTCATGTATGCATTAATGGGGTGTTTGAACTTTGAACCCAAAACAATTCATGATGTTGCAACACCACTGCTTGAAGTTCAAGACTTACTATCCCAAATTTAGGATTTGGTTCCAGATGAGTTGCCATCCATATGAGATATCCAACATGTGATTGATGTGGTGCCAAGAGCTAAATTGCCCAATATGCCAGCTTACCATATGAATCCTATGGAGCAATTTGAGCTTCGCTGATAGGTGGAAGGTTTACTAGCTAAAGCCTTATTTGTGAAAGCCTTAGCCCATGTGCTGTGCCTACCTTATTGACACTGAAGGAAAATGGTAGTGGAGAATGTGTAGTGATAGTTGTGCCATCCAATGTTTACAGTATCGATAATATCAGCTGATATTATCAGTATCGCATGTCAGTGATACAAAACCCAATTGGAGTACCCAAAATCTTGTGTATTGCAAGGAATCAATAAATATCGCAAAATATCATTGGCATCACAAAATATCGGCAACTGTTCTTTTGAAAATTTCCTTAGTATTAACGATATTTGTCGATACTGATAGATATTGTCGATACCGACAGGAACCGTGGCTTGCTTTTGAGAAAAAACTTCATTTTTTCTTCATTTCCTTCATTCTTCCTTCTTCTAAACACTTGTAGGGTGGATTTCGGTCCATCCTCTTGAATCTTTTAGGAGAAAAAATTTCCAGCTAGAATCAAGATCAAATCAGATTTAGGGTTGATTTCGATTCGGTGAGTATTCTCGCAATTTGATCCCTTTTTTTTTTCATTTAAATCATATTAAATTAGTGCTAAAAGGTTAGAAATGCTTGATTCTTCATGTTTTGCAAGAAAAATTAAGGATTTGAACCTTTGATTTCGGGATTTGAGGTTAATGGTCCGATTTAAAGAAAATTGGGAAAATTAAAAAATTCTGCAACTTTTTTCAAATTGGTTGCAATCTTTCACTCCAAACATGAAATCAAACATGTATAAAGCCTGATCTATTAATTCATGTAGTTTTGGAGATATTTTGAATATATATATATATATATATATCAGCGGTCAATTAGGCCCAATTTCAGAGTATGTTGGAGTGTCTGATGAAATCATCATCACATGCACTCTAATTTTGGGATTTGGGGGTAGGTGGTCTAGTTTAGGAAAATTGGAGAAATTTGAAATTTCTGCAATTTCTGTCAAATTGGTTGCACTCTTATTGTACATACATGTCTATGGGGGTAGGTATATTTCTAGTTTTCTACTTCTTTTGCCTTTGAATGTATTGCTTATGTTTCCATACATGTCTACTTTCATTTTGTAAATTATATGAATAATCTTTGAATGTACTTGCAAAAATGAAAATTGACAAGAGAAAGCAGAGGCAATTTTCTACAAGAGAAAGTTAGATCCAAACAACATGAGAGGTGCATCTCGAGGAGATGACACCGATGCTCGTTGCGATAGGGTAGAAAACAGAGAAGTTTAGAGAGGCAGATCAGTGACGCGGAGGGAGATAGTTTAGGGAGGAAGAATCGTTAGGGAGAAGATTTATTGCGCGCGGGAACTAACTCGAGGGATCTCTAGTTCTTCAAGAAAAGGGGAGTAGGGCAAGGAGTTTCGGGATAAAGGCAACAGACCATTGCTAGGGGAAGGGCAGAGCAAAGTCTTGGTGGACGCATCTCGAGAAGAGGGGAAGAAGGATGGGTGGTGGATATAGGTATAGAGGAAGATTAAAAGAAAAAATGCAGTCAGACTCGGACCCCTCTCCCAATTGCGTACTCTATTTGTAGAGTAGTACCCTTGCGGTTGGACAGAAACGAACTTTCGAAGTGTGTTCGAGAAGGTCATCAATGTCGGGGAAGTGGTGATATAGATATAAGGACTCCAGGGCCCCTAGGGGATCTGCTTTCTTCCGGGTGGACCATGAGGACAATTTAGTAACTGCAGTGAAGGAGCTTTATAGAAGGCGTTATGAGGGTTTGTCCCTAGTGGTCTAGAAAGCTAGACATGGCCCAAAGAAGGTTAATTTGGAGAAGGAGACAGAAATATGATCCTTCAAGGAAGCAAGGGGGGATGGACAATGGGGAGGCTAGTGGGGCTAGATCTTCGGTCACTTACCCTAGCAAAACCTTGGCCACTGCAAAACATCGAGAGAACTCAAAAGAGGGTATTTTGTTTAGAGATTGGGGGGGGTTGTGGAACCTTATATTTCCTTCATGGGCTGATAAGATCCCCAACCCTACTCCATTGACAAAGCGATGGTTGTGGAGAGAGGGCTTTAACCAGGAACAAGAGATTTGCTACATTTGTTAGTCCTGGAGAATGCCAAGGAGGTTCTCCAATGGGGCTGGGTGGCATCTCTCAATAGGGGCTTTGGGAAGGAGGATCTTCGAGGATGGTTGCAACAGTTTAGTTTGAGATTCGCCCACTCGGGGGCCCGCAAAACATTATCAGAGGACCAGGTGTGGATTGTGGATGTGTCGTAGGAGGACCGGGGGGGGGGGGGGGAGATCCCTGTATTTCCTTCATGGGTTGATAAGATCCCTGACCCTACTCCATTGACAAAGTGATGGCTGTGGAGAGAGGGCTTCAACCAGGAACAAGAGATTTGCTACATTTGTTAGTCCTGGAGAATGCCAGGGAGGTTCTCCAATGGGAATGGGTGGCATCTCAATAAGGGGCTTTGGGAAGGAGGATCTTCGAGGATGGTTGCAACAGTTTGGTTTGAGATTCGCCCACTCGGGGGCCTGCAAAACATTATCAGAGGACCAGGTGTGGATTGCGGATGTGTTGCAGGAGGACCAAGATGTCCTTGCTTCGTTGGGCTTCAAGTCGATAAGGGGGCCTCTGAGATAACTGGAAAAATGGTTCGATGTCTCTCCCTTTGCTCTATAAGTTTGTTGGTTACGAATCTTTGGGGGTGCTGTTGGATCTTTGGTTCTCGGAGACTTTTAATATGATAAGAGAGTGCCTAGGGGTAGAGCTGTACACAAGTCGAACCGAGTCAGGCTTGGCACAGCTCGGCTCGGCTCAGTCAGTAGCTAACCCCGGCTCGAACTCGGCTTAGCTCGGTCCTCGGGCCTGAATGGCCAGCTCGACTCAGTTCGGTTAGTATCTCAGGCCAATTCGACCCGAGTTCAAGCCTATGCGACATTTTCTCAAACACAGAGTGCATCTTCAATTTTTCACAGAATGCAAAAGAGTAACAACAATATGCATGTATTTCATCAAACACTCGGCGGGCAACATCAAAATCATAATTCGAGGGTAGTTTTATAATGCGAAGTTTTTTTTTTTTTCCTTAGTGATTTGTTTCGTATCCATTCCATCCTCGTCACTAGCCGATCTATTGGAGAATGTATGCACCCAAAACAACACTTAATTGAGTCATTTCATCAAACACTTGGTGAGCAACATCAATATCAAAATAACCGAATCACCGAGTCGATTCGATTCGAGTTGAGGTTTGATCCGAGTCTAGTCGAGCTCGAACTTGGCTCGAAATTTTTTCGAGCTAAAAAAATTAGCTTGACTCAGCTCGAAATCAGTTTTGAACTGAGTCGAATCGAGCTTTTTCGAGTCGAGTCGAGCGAGTTAACCGAGCTAACTCGGTTCTTGTACAGCTCTACCTGGGGGAGGTGGTTCTTATTGATCCGGATATGCTGACGAGCTTAGAGGTGCCATGGGGAAGAATTTGCGTCTGGAGTAGTCGTCGGACGTTACCGCCAGAGAAAATCACTGTCTGTGGGGGACGAGAGGATGATCGTCTGATTGACTCCTGATACTGAAGAGGCATGCTGGAAGAGCGAATGTTTTTTGATGGGAGATTATCTTAGCACCTTTGGAGCTGAGGCAAGTGCTGGAACTCGGAGGGAAGAAGGTATCCCTTTCCTGTGCTCCTGCAGAACACGAGAAGGCAACCTTGTTACATGGTCGGATCTCGCTCCACAGCTGGCAGTGGACATGTGTAGCAATGATTTCAAATATTTGACACTTGAGGAAGGGTCGTCTCGACATGCGGCTTGTGCAATTGCCGCTGTCGAGGAGTGCTCGGCCCTGACTCTTTGGGCGGACGAGAGAGGCTTGGGTGTTAACTTCGAAAGCTTTAATTCTGCCTCAGGTAACTTAAATTGGCCTATCTCGGACAGAGATGAGTGGCTCGGGTTCCAATCCTCTGGGTTCGTCTCAACAACAGGTCGACGATCTTCAGACATGCGTCTTAATGTTGGGTGTGAAGCCGACAGGTGTCCCGACCCTAAGTCTAGTTGCTGAGCATGAGGAATATTTTCCCTTCCTCACACGAGCTCCTCCTCTTCTCACATGTGAGGCTCCTTTAGTTTGAGCTAGAAGCCTTTCTCTATTTCTGGAGCTCGTCGACAACCCACTTCCTACTACGGATCCCTCGTCGCGGGCCACTAACGAAGTCGATGCTCAATCCCCTTCTTTCTCCTCATTTTCCTCTTTTGGCCAAAGGGTTCTTACAGACAGTGGAGCAAAGTCATCGTCTCAACCAGATGGGTTATTTCTTTAGGATGTAGATCGGATGAAGGTTCTTGAGATCGCCCCTCTTTAGATGGTCATGGGTCTCACATAAGATGTGCTGGTTGAATGCTGTTGTCCAAGCTTGGTGGAGTGCAGCTCCACCTCCAGGTGGGAGCACCTTGTGGAGGTGGTCCAGGAGAAGAGATGGATCAGAGAGGCGCTTGGGCACTTTGGGAGATTGCCCCTCTTCAGATGGTCATGGGTCTCACAGAAGATGTGCTGGCTGAGTGCCGTTGTCCAAGCTTGGTGGAGTGTAGCTCCACCTCTAGGTGGGAGCACCTTGTGGAGGTGGTCTAGGAGAAGAGATGGATCAGAGAGGCGCTTGGGCACTTTGGGAGATTGATAGGGCTTTCGTTCGGAGATAGACCAGAAGACTATCGTGCTCTGTTTCAGTTCATGGAGGAGCGTGGCCGGGTGATTTGCAATTTAAGATCTCCAAGGAAGTCTACTCCGTCATCTAGAAGCAACAAGGAACTCGTGGGCTTATTTTCTGAGATCAATTATGACGGTGTGGGAGGGTCGGAGAGGGGCCCAAAGAAAGGTAGAAGGGGGAGATCAGTGTCTAAATGAAGATTCTATCTTGGAATGTATGGGGGATTGGGAGCAAGCGGTAGAGATGCATCATAAAGGACATGTGTAGCAAATACAAGGCCCAGGTAGTGATATTCTAGGAGATGAAAGTGCAAAGCTTCAACGCGAGGTTGCTTCGTATTCTATGGAATGCTTTGAATGTAGACTAGGTGGCCATAGATGCAGCGGGTAGAGCCAGGGGAGTGGTTGTAGTTTGGGACTCCAATAGTTGGGTGAAGGAGGATTAGTGGGATGGAGCTTTCTCAATCTCTGTGGTGTTGAAGGATATTTCTTTTGATTTCAGGTGACCTTTCACTTCAGTCTATGGTTCGAATCAAGACAACAATAGGGAGGCTTTCTTCGAGGAATTGTCAGATACTCGTTCTGGATTCTTAGGGCCCTAGAGTGTAGGGGGTGACTTCAACATCACCTATTTCTCTTCTGAGCGATTGAATGGAGGTAATGTTTCGAGTAGTATGCACTCCTCGGATTGGATCAACTATCATGACTTGACTAATCTACGTTTGGAAGGAGCGAGATTCGCATTGTCTAACAGTCAATAGAATCCAACCATGTCCAGGTTAGGTCGTTTCTTGCTATCCCTAGAGTGGATTGAATGTTTTCCTTTGGTGTCTCAGCAGACTCTGCCTAAAGCTACCTTAGATCATTATCCTGTGCTTCTATCTGTAGAGGTTGAGAATTGGGGGCCTAAACCATTTAGATTTGAACAGTCCTATGTCTTGGTGGATGGTTTCCCTCAGTTGATCAAGGATTGGTAGACCTCGTTGGAAGTGGAGGGCTTTGAGGGGTTCAAGTTTTGTCGCAAGTTGAAGATGTGGAAAGATAAGATGAAGATTTTGAGTAAATAGGTCCTTGGTAGAAGAGAAGCAGGGATAACAGAAATCCTTTCAGATCTTCAGGTCCTGGATGCCAAAGCAGAGGACAGATCCCTTTCTTGAGAAGAGTCGGTAGCGAGGGCAAAGTTGATCCAAGATTATGCCTCAAGGGTGAAGGAGGACAAAACTAAGTGGAAGCAACGAGCTAGAAAAATGTGGATCAAGGAAGGGGATAGGAATATGAAGTTTTTTCATAGTATCGCTAGTGCTCAGGCAAGAACCAACAAAGTTAGTAGCCTTATGGTGAATGGAGTCTGCGTTACAGACAAGGACCTTTTGGCGGAGGAGTTCACAGGCTTCCATAAGGACGTACTTTCGAATGAGGGCTAAATGAGACCAAAACTGGACAATTTGCCTCTTAAGTGTTTCTCAACTCAGGAAGCGGAGTCACTTGAGGGTTCGTTTATTGAAGAAGTCTGAGAGGTTGTGTTTGCTTTGGGAGGGGATATAGCTCTAGGTCCAGACGGTTTTCCGATGTTCTTCTTTCAATCATTCTGGGAGGTGGTCGAGGATGACATTTTGCACTTTATGTCTAAGTTTTATGCTAGAGGGAGACTGTTGAGCGGGATGGGTGCTTCTTTCATGGCCCTCATTTTGAAGATTTCGGGAGTGGAATCATTGAGAGACTATAGGTCGATAAGCTTAGTGGGAGGGCCCTATAAAATTCTGGCCAAGGTCCTCTCTTCCTGCCTTTAGAAGGTGATTGGTAAAGTCATCTCAGACAACTAGGGGGCCTTTGTCCCGAGAAGGAAAATTTTGGACAGCACGCTCATAGCCCATGAATGTCTTGACTTAAGATACAAGAGGGGCTTGAAAGGAGTGGTTTGCAAATTGGACATTAAAAAGCCTACGATCACGATGATTTTGGATGCGGACCCAAGTGGGGTTCTTGGATTACAGAATGCATTCAATAAGCTCGGTTCTTGATCCTCCTCAATAGCTCGCCCAAAGGCTATTTCAAAAGTTCTAGAGGCCTCCGTCAGGGAGACTCGTTATCTCCTTTCCTCCTTCTGCTAGTAGTTGAAGCCTTGGGAGGTATGGTGGCGAAAGGGCAAGAAGAAGGCTTCTTCAATGGCTTTCGGGTGGAGGGAACAGACTCTTCCCCCATCTCGCAGTTGCAGTTTGCAGATGATATGCTTTTATTTTGTGACGCATCTATAGAAATGGTGGAGAGGGTAAGAACCATTGTTCAGTGTTTTGAAGCGGTGTCGGACCTTAAAGTGATCATTGCTAAAAGCAAGATGTATGGTGTTCGGATGGAGGCGGAGGAAGTTCATCAGTTGGTAGGGATTTTTGGGTATGTGGTGGGATCTCTTCAAGCCACGTTTGTAGGGCTACCTGTTTGTGTTGGCAAGATAGCTAAGCATTTATGGGACAAGGTGGTTGAGAGGTTTGAAAGGATGCTCGCAAATTGGCAGAATAGGCACTTGTCGCTTGGTGGCCATATCACCCTCATCAAAGCAACTTTGTCCAATCTATTGGTGTACTTTGTCTCTTTTTAAATGTCTGACTTCGGTTCTTCAGTGGCGTGAGAAATTGAGACAGGACTTCCAGTGGCCAGGGGCAGAGGTAAAGAAGAAATTCCACTTGGTAAAGTGCGAGGAGGTGTGTTTGTCCTATTTGGGGGGGGGAGGGGCGCGGGCTGCTTTGGAAGACCGTCATTAAAAGCAAGTATGGATGCTTGGAGGGGGAGTGGTGGACAAGGGAATCTTCATCTTATAGAGCCTTCACTCTTCGAAGAGGGGTCTTGTCGATTAAGGAGTTGTTTATGTTTTTTTTTTTGGGGGCTGTAATAACTCTTGTGATACTTAAAATCAGATTCTGGGATGATCTTTGGGCTGAGGAGTCTCCTTTGAGGGTTGATTTTCCTTGGATCTTTCGGTTGGCCTCGAACTTGGCCATCTCAGTGGTAGATTGTTTTTTCATGTTTAAGGGTTCCTCTTCATGGGCTCCTCTGTGTAGGCGATTTCGCCGTGATGATGAAGTTTAGGATTTTGCAAGCTTCCTGGACCAGATTCACTCCTTCATTCCCATCTCGGATGAAGCGGATAAGCTTTATTGGAAGCTCGGGGAGATTCACGGTTAGATCCTTCTACAACATTACTTGCATTCGGGAGTCTAGTCCTCGCGTGGGTCCAACCGGTGCTGTGTGGCACTACAAAGTGCCCCCCAAATTTGCGGCTTTCGGATAATCTTCGTAAAAGAAGCATGATTCTTCCCAATGTGTGTATCTTATGCATGCAAGACAAGGAGACGATGGGTCATTTATTCTTGCATTGCTTTTTTACGAGATTAATTTGGGGCGATCTTCTTTCCTGGTCTGTCCTCTCTTGGTCCTTCGTAGGCTCCATCGAATCTCTATCATTGGCTTGGCATGTGGAGCGGATCGGCAAGGTCAAGACTGCTATTCTAAGGATGGCTTTGATTGCAATGTGGTGGGCCTGATGGGAAGAAAGGAATGTTAAATGCTTTGGTAACTCTTCCAGATCTACAGTAGGGGTCTCCGTTAGAGCTAGATCTCTTATCATCGATTGGGTCTCATCCTCCAACCTAGTAAGGGATGGTTGTATTGATTTTCTAGCTTAGTTGTCGGTCGCCTCCTTGGTGTCCCTCCCTTGTTTCCCTTCCATTTTTTTTTTTTTTAATAAAGTGCAGTTATTTCTTAAAAAAAAAAAAAAAAAAAAAACTTTGAATATACTTGTATTAGTCTAGTCAGACATCGCATAGCTTAGGATCCTATACAAAGGAAACCTATTATGTGCATTTGTTTTTTTGTAATGTTGATTTAAAAGTGTTGCCATTGTTTCCCATGTTGCCCAAAAAGTGCAATAAATTCCCCGATACAAACGATATATCCCATGCGAAAACCGTATACCAAGGGTGTGATATGTAACATGATAATGATACAGTAAACATTGGTGCCATCAACAAGATAACGGTCAAGTACCCCTTTCCTATTCCTCATCTCGATGATATGTTTGACATGATGACAAATGCCACGATTTCTTCAATGCAAGGAGTGGCTATCATCAGATCAGGATAAGCTAAAGTGTTGAGTGGAAGATGACATTCGAAACAGGATGGGCTGTACAAATCATGCTTTTTGGGCTAATCAATGTGCTGAGCACCTTTAAGTGTGCTATGACACAAATCATTCAGTCTTTCATAGGCAAGTGTGTTGTTATCTATTTTGATGACATCTTTGTCTATAGTCATTTGCGCGAGGACCATATTATGCATCCTCAACAGGTGATGAGAGTAGTAGGGAAAGAAAAGCTCTTCATTAATATGAAGAAGTGGACTTTTTTTGTTGTTTGTTGGAGTTGAAGCTGATCCAGAGAAAGATTCAAGCAATTGTTGAATGACTCTTTTGACAAATATTCATGAAGTTCGAAGCTTCCATTACTTGGCCACGTTCTACAAAAGATTCATCAAGAACTTCAACTCTATTATGGTCAAGGTGTCCCGTATCAGTATCGGTTGGCATAACGGTGCCCTCCGATACTGATACGGATACGGGGGTGTAACGGTGATACGGGGGCGTAACGGCCCGTAATGGTGCAATTTTTTTTTTTTGCCAAAAAAATATGGATTAAATCTGGAATATTCTAAGCATTCCAAATATGCGTTCATTTATAAATTGGAACATGTTTATGGTGGTGTAACGGTCCACTCTTTGGTGAGAAGTTGTATCGGATTGTCTGATGAATTTATGAACCAGATAACTTGAATTTGACTACAAAATTCATATATTTAATTTTATAAATATCTAATTTATATACTTAACAATTTGATATCATTTCTCCCAATAGTTAAAAAAATGAAATTAAATTCAGGTAGATGGTGTTGCCAATTTGGGGCCGACTTGGAGGACCAATCCATGCCCCAAATCAGCCTCAAATTCATGCAATTTATTGGCATTATCCCACTTATGAATTGGTGGACATTTATTGGATAGTGAATCATGAAAAAAAATCAAAAGGTCCTATTTTAAAAAATAAGCGCCCACAAATTAACAATTAAAACTATTCAAACAATTTGATTTTGGCATTGTGAATTAGCAATTATAGTCCATAATTTAATTGGTAAATTTTAAGTTAATACATGTCTCGTGTGCAATTTTTTAAGGGCCCGAATTAGGCGGGACCTGAATTGTGAAGTGTAGCACACGAGTGTCAAAGTTTTTTGGGCCCCACCTGTGATGAATGTGTTATATCCACACCGTCCATCCATTCTGCCAAATAATTTTAGGGCATAAGCCCAAAAATGAGGCAGATCCAAAGCTCAGGTGGACTGCACCATAAGAAACATCAATAATTAAACGTCCACCATTAAAAATTTATTGGGGGCTACAAAAGTTTTAAATCAAGCTAACATGTGTGTTTTCCCTTCATCCACGACAATTTGACCCAATTAACAGGTTAGATGAAAAATAAACATTACAGTGGACCCTAGGAAATTTTTAATGGTGAGCATTCTATAACCACTATTTCTTATGGTGTGGTCCACCTGAGATTTGGATCTTACTAATTTTTTGGATCATGACCTAAAATGATGTGGCAAAATGGATGGACGGTATGGATAAAATATATACATCATGGTGGGGCCACGCGGCATGTGTACAAAAGCGTCCCACGCACATTTCTTTGAAAGCGGATTAGGTGATGTACGTCAATGACATACCTGTATTGACGTCAGTAAGTCTTGTGGGTTTGATCATGAGGTATGTGTTATATCTAAACCGTCCATTCATTTGACGAACTTGTCTTAAGGCTTGACACTAAAAATAATACAGATCTAATTATCAAGTGGACCACACTGCAAAAAGCAGTGGGGGATTGAACGTCTACCATTGAAACCCTTTTTGGGATCACAGAAGTTTTGGATCAATATGAAATTTGTTTTTCCTCTTCATTTAGGTCTTTTTGACCTTATGAACAGATTGGATGGAAAATAAACGTTATGGTGGGCCTATGAATTGTTTAACGGTGAAAATCATTATCTTCGCTGCTATTTTTGGTGTGGTCCAGAAGATCTTTGGATATGATTCATTTTTTGGGTAATGCTCTAAAATAATTTATAAAAATAGATGAACGGTGTAGATATAACAAATACATTACTGTGGAGCCCATGTAACTTTGATCTCCTTTGAACTGTTCGTACAACTCAGAGCTCGAGGAGTGTCAGTGCTCGTTTTAGCATGACACGTACCTACAGTAGCTATATAGCTATAGCTGGTGTGTGGTACACCGGTCAATCGGCTTTCGATTTCAGATGAAAAAGACGGGAGAGATGGAAACCAAAAAGAGAGAGAGAGAGAGAGAGAGAGAGAGAGAGAGAGAGAGAGAGAGAGAGAGAGAAGAAGAAGAAGAAGAAGGAAGAGGAGGCCCATAGCAGGGCCGTATCTGCAGCCGCAGGAGGGCGAGAAGAAGAGGAAGAAGGAGAAGGAGAAGGAGGAGGAGAAGAAAAGAAATAAAAAAAAGGTATGTTTTTTTTTTTTTTTTTTCTTATTTTCTTTTGGCATAGTTATGTGAAAAAAAATTTGGGTATCGCCGTTACACCAAGGTATCCCGTATCGGTATCGGTTGGCGTTACGGTGCCCTTCGATACCGATACGGATACGGGGGTGTAACGGCGTCCAAATATGCGTTCATTTATAAATTGGAACATGTTTATGGTGGTGTAACGGTCCACTCTTTGGTGCGAAGTTGTATCGGAATTAAATCCGAAATATTCTACGTACTCCAAATATGCATTCATTTATACATAAATTGGAACGTGTTTATGGTGGTGTAAAGATCCACTCTATATGGTCGAGAAGTTTGATATCGACTATCTCCCAATGAATTCTATGAACCAAATGAAATTAAATTTAGGTAGCTGACTTGGAGGACCAATCCATGCCCCATATCAGCTTCAAAATTCATGTAATTTATTGGCATTATCCCACTTATGAATTGGTGATATCATTTCTCCCAATAGTTCTTTAAAAAATGAAATTAAATTTAGGTAGGGCCTGACTTGGAGGACCAATCCATAGCGTCCACAAATCAACAATTAAAACTATTCAAACAATTTGATTTTGGCATTATCCCACTTATGAATTGGAGGTGCAATTTATAATTTAATTAGTAAATTTAAAGTTAATACATGTCTCGTACAATTTTAAAAATTAAGCGTCCACAAATTAGGCGGGACTTGGATTGTGAAGTGTAGCACGAGTGTCAAAGTTTTTGAAGTTGGGCCCCACTTGATGAATGTAGTTATATCCACACCGTCCATCCATTTAATTGCCAAATTTTAAGTTAATAGGGCATGGCCTACAATTTTTAAATGAGGCAGAATCTAAAGCTCGTGGACCACACCATAAGCGATGTTGGTAGTGGGAGCACCCCCTCATGTAAAAACTTTTTGGGGCTACAAAAGTTTTAGATCGAATGTGTTATATCCACACCGTCCATCCATTTTGCCAAATAATTTTAGGGCATGAGCCCAAAAATGAGGCAGATCTAAAGCTCAGGTGGACCACACCATAAGAAACGATAATAATTAAACGTCCACCATAAAAATTTTTTTAGGGGGCTACAAAAGTTTTAGATCAAGCTGATGTGTGTGTTTTCCCTTCATCCACGTTAGTGTGACCCAATTAATAGGTTAGATGGAAAATAAACATTACAGTGGACCCTAAGAAATTTTTAATGGTGAGCATTCTATAACCACTGTTTCCTATGCTGTGGTCCACCTAAGATTTGGATCTTACTAATTTTTTGGATCATGACCTAAAATGATGAGGCAAAATGGATGAACGGCATGGATAAAATACATACATCATGGTGGGGCCCATGTGGCATGTGTACGTTTTATTAACTTGTGCCATCAAAGCGTGCTGTGTATGCAGTCCATTCATTTGACGTCACTAAGTCCTGTGGGTCTGATCATGAGGTATGTGTTATATCTAAACCGTCCATTCATTTGACGAGCTCGTCTTAAGGCTTGACACGAAAAATAATTCAGATCTAATTATCAAGTGGACCACACTGCAAAAAGCAGTGGGGGATTGAATGTCTACCATTGAAACCCTTTTTGGGGTCATAGAAGTTTTGGATCAAAATGAAAAAAAAATTCCCTCTTCATTTAGGTATTTTTGACCTTATGAACAGATTGGATGTAAAATAAACATTATGGTGGGCCCTACAAATTGTTTAATGGTGAAAATCATTATCTCCGCAACTATTTATGGTGTGGTCCAGATGATCTTTGGATATGATTTATTTTTTGGGTAATGTTCTAAAATGAACTCTAAAAACAAATGAACGGTGTAGATATAATATATACACCCTGTAACTTTGATTTCCTTTAAACCATTCGTACAACTCGGAGCTCGAGGAGCGTCAGTGCTCGTCTTCGCACGACACGTACCTACATCAGCGATATAGCTGGTGTGCGGTACACCAGCCAATCCGCTTCCATTCTTTTCCCAACCGAGACCGAGAGAGAGGGAGAGAGAAATGAGAGGCATGGTGTGCCAAAATGGTTACGTATCGGCCATAACGGCCGATACGTAACGGTAACGGTGGGAACCGTTACGCGTTTCGGGGTCGTATCGGCCGTTACGGGCCCGTAACGGTAACTTTTTTTTTTCTTCATTTTAAGCTCTGTTTTTGCTGTTTTTTTGAAACCTCTTGCTTCCAAACTGTTTTTCACTCCTTCTACTACTAATTTCGACCAACCTTAGCTAGGTATTTGAGATAAAAACACATTATATTACAGATTTTTTTGAATCAAAGCTCGGTGGGCCATTTTTCAAAAATTCGTCAAAAATAGGTATTTATACTTTTGTTAATATGTTTTGCTGTTTTAATCATGTCATATGATGTGTTAATCATAGTAGAACATGTTAATGTGCATTTTACAGATTTGGGGGTGCCATTTAATAATTTTTTTATATTTTTTTCTATTTACGCATGAATTTTGGCCCATTTTTTTAAAATTCGAAAAATCAATTTTTAATGGTTGTTTTGCTGTTTTAATCATGCCATTTGATGTGTTAATCACAGTAGAACATGTTAATGTGGATTTTACAGATTTGGGGTGCCATTTTATATTTTTTAAATATTTTTTTCTATTTACGGATTTATTTTGGCCCTTTTTTTGAAAATTCGAAAAATCATTTTTTAATGATTCTTTTGCTGTTTTAATGATGTCATATGATGTGTTAATCATAGTAGAACATGTTAATGTGCATTTTACAGATTTGGGGTGCCATTTTATATATATTTTATATTTTTTTTACAGATTTGGGGTGCCATTTTATATATATTTTATATTTTTTTTCTATTTACGCATTTATTTTGGCCCTTTTTTTGAAAATTCGAAAAATCATTTTTTAATGATTCTTTTGTTGTTTTAATGATGCCATATGATGTGTTAATCATAGTAGAACATGTTAATGTGCATTTTACAGATTTGGGGTGCCAGTTTATATTTTTTTAAATATTTTTTTCTATTTACGCATTTATTTCGGCCCTTTTTTTGAAAATTCAAAAAATCATTTTTTAATGATTCTTTTGCTGTTTTTATGATGCCATATGATGTGTTAATCATAGAAGAACATGTTAATGTGCATTTTACATATTTGGGGTGCCATTTTATATTTTTTAAATATTTTTTTATATTTACGCATTTATTTCGGCCCTTTTTTTGAAAATTCGAAAAATCATTTTTTAATGATTCTTTTGCTGTTTTAATGATGCTATATGATGTGTTAATCATAGTAGAACATGTTAATGTGCATTTTACATATTTGGGGTGCCATTTTATATTTTATATATATATATATTTTTTCTATTTATGCATGAATTTTGGCCCTCAAAAATAATTGCAAACACCTAAATGTAAGATATTTTCATATTACATTCATTCTAATATATCTATCATTGATAGTAGATAGTTAGAAAATTAAATATATGAATTTTGTAGTCAAATTCAGGTTATCTGGTTCATAAATTCATCAGACAGTCCGATACAACTTCTCACCAAAGAGTGGACCGTTACACCACCATAAACATGTTCCAATTTATAAATGAATGCATATTTGGAATGCTTAGAATATTCCGGATTTAATCCAATATTTTTTCATATTTTTTTGGCAAAAAAAATTTTTGCGCTGTTACGGGCCGTTACGCCCCCGTATCCGTATCGGTTTTGGAGGTCACTGTTACGCCAACCGATACCGATACGGGACACCTTGATGAGAGGGAAAAAGAAAAAACGAGAGGGAAAGAAAGGGAAATGGAGAGAGAAGAAGAAAACGAGAGGGAAAGAAAGAGAAAACGAGAGAGAAGGAGAAAATAAGAGCTGCAGCCGCAGCCCGAGAAGAAGAAGAAGAAGAAGAAGAAGTAGAAAACGAGAGGGGGGGCCGCAGCCGATTCCTTTAGGCCCGTAATAGTCATTATGGGTCCGTAACGGCCGTTATGGCCTGTAACGGCCGTTACGGTCACAAAATTGGGGGGTTGTCCGTTTCGACCCCGTATCGCGTAACGGCCGATACGGCCGTATCGTAACGGATACGGGACACCCTGATCATAACAGATACGGGATACCTTGATTATGGTGCCCACTCCTGGATGCATGAGGCTGGTCCGCTTGAGTGGACCAAAGCGGCAACAAAGTCATTTTATGAAATCAAGCGAAAGATGATGGAAGCTCCAGTTCTCAAGCTTCCTGATTTCAAGAAGGTATTTGAGGTTGCTTGAGATGCATCCCGCATGGGCATTGGAGGTGTCCTTAGTCAGGAAGGACATCCACTGACCTTTTTCAACAAAAAACTTAATGATGCATGAAAGAAGTATATTTTACCTGCGATGTGGAGTTCTATGCCATTGGGTAGGCATTTAAACATTGGTGTCATTACCTCATTCATCGGGAGTTTTTGCTATATTCTAATCATGAGGCATTATGTTATTGGAAATCCTAGAAGAAATTGAGCACGTGGCACAGCTAAGCGGAGCGCTTATATTTAGGAGTCCACATCGAGTCTGAAACATTGAGCCATCATAGAGAACAAAGTTGAAGATGCTCTTAGTAAAAAATCGCTTCTCTTGTCTACATTATCACTCTCCATTGTTGTGTTCGAAGAACTCGAGGGAGACTATGCAATTGATGATGATTTTGTAAAAGTATTTTCAGCACTCTCCACAGGCTTAAGCACCGAGTAACCACATTATAGTCTGCATGATGTGTACTTATTCTATGATATGAGGCTGTCTTCCTAAATGCTTCTTGTAAGAGTTTGTGATATGAGAGCTCTATTTAGGCGACCTTGGTGGTCACTTCAGGATCTACAAAACGATAGCCTTGGTTAAGGACTGTTTCTACTGGCCAGGTTTGAAGAAAGATGTTGGGATCATTGGTCGGTAGTGTCGAGCGTGTCAGTTTGTTGACACAATCTCTACCACTTTCCACCTCGACCAAGTGCATTGAAACTGAAAATTTGCGTACCCGTTGGTCAGATAGTGGAAACGGTCTTTCTTTCCACCTTGTCAGTAGGCCTCTTGTTGCCTCCTAATGCTGATTTACACTTCCAATGGAAATTACTTTTCCCCTGAAGCTCTGAAACTACAAGTCATCTACAGTGAAATTTCATTTCCTGGATAAACAACTTATCTTCCTTTTTTTGCTCATTCACGTCACATACTGCCTCTTGTTGAGGGACCCGAGGCCCTTAATGTTCCAGGAGAGAATCTTCATTGAGCACTCTTCTTGTTTCTCCACCCTGGCTGCATTATCTTGGTTTTTGCTCCCTTTCCTGTTATTCGATTTACCTTCATAATTCACTGAAGATACCAATCTCTGAGTTTCCCTGCTCTGCTTCTGATGTAGGACGCATGATTTAATGCTAGCATCCAATGTGGAGATTATGAAAGAGTCATTAACAAAAGATGCTAACCTACCAATTAATTAAGGGCGTGTTTGGGCAGTGGGATTAGAAGGGATTAGGTGGGATGGGATTCATCTGGTCCTATGCTAATTCCACTCCATGTTTGGGAAGAATGGAAAAGCTTGGAATTAGATTAGATGGAATTGCATCGGGTCCCGTGCCAATTTCACTCAATGTTAGTAAGTTGTGTAGGTCTCACCATGATGTGTGGGCTATATCCACACTGTCCACCCATTTTTCGAGATTATTTTAGAGCATGGGCCGAAAAAATTAGGTAAATCTAAAGCTCAAGTGGACCCCACCATAGAAAGCAACGGGGATTGAATACTTACCGTTGAAAACTTCTTTGGGGCCACATAAGTTTTGGATCTACCTCATTTTTAGGCCCATGCCATAAAATGAGGTTACTAAACAAATGAACGGTTTAGATATAACACGTGTGTTATTCTCAGTAATTTCAAATGATGGTGGGTACATCCATTCAATGTACCACCATATTACCAACAAAGCATGGCATTAATCTTATCCCATGGCAACAGGGGACAATCCCTGCCATGAGTAATAATTATGTTTTTTGAATCCCATCCCACCTAATCCCTTCTAATCCCACTGCCCAAACATGCCCTAAGAGTAAACAATAGGAAATAAAATCGGATTTAACCTAAATCACATGCTCGCATGCTAAGAAATCACATAAATCAATTAAAACAAGGACCGATGGAAGGATAAAACTTCCAACTTAGCATAGGCACGTTCCACATTCAATGGACAGATTTGTAGGTTTTATGATTAGGGTTAGGAAGGGAAAAATCTGAAATTTAGAAAAATTAGGGTTCATGGGAATTGGGGATTTTGGAATTAGGGGTTTTAGAAATTGGGGAAAAGAGAGAATTAAAGATCTAGGATTTAGAAGGTGGTAATGGGAAGGAAAAGAGGAAGACAAGGAAAGAAGAAGAAGATTACTTTTCGAAGAAGAGAGGAAGGATGTAAGATGAAGAATACCTTGGAATCCACTACCAAGAAAACAATGAAGAAAATTCCTTCACACAAGAGAGCTTCTCTCTTCTTCTTTTTTTCTTCTCAAATCTCCACTAGGGTTGGAACTCAACCCTCCCTGTGCTTTTATAATTAAAAATTTGGAATTAAAATCCAGCATAATTACAACTATGTCACTCACTTAAGTAAAGTGACCCATCATCCAAAATAAGAAAACTAAAACATATATTATCAATCTCAACCATCAAATAACTCCTAAAAATAACAAAAAACATAAAGAAAGAAAGATCAGAGTCCAAGGGGCCCACATCTAAAAGATCTGGTGGCCCGATGGCCTGATCGATAAGATCCAATGGTCGGATCGACACGAAATTGAAATTCTATGACTAAAATCATCTCCTAAGCAGCCTACATGGATCATCGCAAGGCGGGGTCTTCCTAATGCACGTCCAATGCATGTGGGGTCTTCAAAATGGCCCGACGGGCCCCATCTGGAACTCGTCACCCATCCACAAAGAAAGCAGGCTGGTGTGGGTGGTTGTCTCCATCTCTGGTACACCTGAGTAGGTCCTCTGATGTTCCCATCAGCTTCCTGTTTGTATCCTGGTTCTGCACATCACTTTTGATACCATCTCTCCTATCCAGCTTTCTGAACACCTCCAACAAATCTTGGTTTGGAAGATGTTCTGTTGCACACAATTCTTTTGCTACAATGACTGCTTTGCTTGGGCCCGAATATGACTAACACACCTTTTCTAATATCTCTGCCCTGAATCTTCTGCTGTCCCAAAAATAATATCCTTTCTCATGAATTGAATAAAATCATCTTTTGCTTCGAAGGTCTTTTCCCAATGTACCGACCTAAGGGTTGTCGTCTCTCTCTCTCTCTCTCTCTCTCTCTCTCTCTCTCTCTCTCTCTCGTTTTATTTTCATTTTTTAATTTTTTAAGGGTTGTTGTCTCTGTTGTTGACAAGGACTCACTTCCCCCCAGCCTTGAGATCTCCCCTTGTTCTTCCATGCACCTATCCTCTCCTCCTTGAACCATTTCCCTCGACTGGCTCTTTTTCCTAACTGCATACCCCTTTCCCTATTACCAGTGTGGATCTGTTCAGCTGGCGCTTCTTCTTCCTTGTCGTGAATGCTCCTCATTGCAAGTTTGTTTCCAATTCCATCCCTTCCCACCTCTATCTAACACTACTCACAAGTGCCTCTTCAAATCTAGCCACTGCCGTTTCCCTAAAGAACAGTTCCTGCTGATATTCCTCCTTATTACCTTGGTCTTTCTGCACCGAACGACTAGGATCATTTCTTTTACCCTCTCATGATATGGGGCCGTCTGGGCTGTCCATGTGCGCATCACTTGCAATTGATGGAGATGTCTGCTGTGAGATCCTGATGCAAGAGATTTGCTCTCACTTCCCGATGAAAAAAAACTCATCTTGAGAGTTGTGATAGAGAATTTCTTGTGGGATACGAGATGATCGAAGCCCCCTTGATAAATTTCACATCTCCATCAAATCGTGTGGAAATGGATATGATTGCCTCTTAACTTGACGCATTGTCTTTTTATCAGGGGCTAGGTGTGATGGGACCTTACTAATTTGAAATTTGAACCACCTTCTCCGCTCGATATTGCTTAGCTGGCACCTTGCTTACTGCGCTCAGCTTGACCATGTGTATGCCTCGTGCGTTTCCCCCAATCGGTGTATCACTAGACAAACACCAACCACCTACCCCCACCCGCGCGGAAAAAAAGGATTCTGATGTTGAGAAGGATGTTTAAACTGCCACATGCTTGCCTTCCTCGTCACCTCCATCATTCAACTCTTCCACCTTAGATGTTCGCTGGACCTCTTAAACTCTTGTTGGATGATAGAAATCTTCCACCATGACTGAGAAGGGAATCCTCTCCTCAACCAGTAGCGATATCATTTCCTTTGGCTTTTCCTCGTCAGAGAAGAGGCCTTTACCCTTGCAAAATCCAACCTACTATTTGTGATCAAAGATAGTGTTCACTTCCTGGACTTTTCCATAACTGTCCCTGATCTCCTAAAAGGTCTCCAGAAACCAAGCATGGAGTGGTATCCCAAAGATTTTTGTCCAACTTGCTCGACCCTTTTCTTCACATGGTTGCCATCTCTTCCTATTGGAACCTGGAGAGCACATGTTCTGTCAAGTTTCTCCCGAATATGGACCTGATTCTGGAACTCCTTTGAGTCCCATCTTCCCAAGTCCCACAACATCTCTTCATCCACTTCCGTTGAGGAGACACCAATGATAGATGCTTTAACAAGCACTCTTCTGACTTCAGAAGCTTCTTGATCCACTGTAATGACATCCCTTGCCACATTTCTTCTTGCCTTCCCCATTTTAGAAGTTTTCTCCCTCAATACTACCTCTCTAAAACTTGAACCCCCATCGAGGAGAGCATTTGGCCAAGCCTGGATTTGTTCCTCCATGTTTATTCTTGCAAGGTTTTCCTGGTGATGAGTGTCCCCTAGCCTCTCCCTTCTCCCACCCTTTAGTTGCAGGATCTTTCTAACTAGGTGTGCTCCCGCTTTGGAATCTCGCTCCCGCTCCCGCTTCCTACTTATTTAACTTGTTTACATTTTGAAAGAGATGCTTCCCCGGTCCTGCACCCTAATTTGTTGCCTCTTCGCTTCACGCTTCATGCAACTATACTCCCAACTGACCGACCACACCCTTCCTTATGATCCCTTCCTTCTCATCTCTTTTCAGCCCCTCGGCTATCTTAGATATTTCCATGCCTAAGCACCTCCTCCGATATTCGATGCCAGTCAGGCCTTCAATAGCTTTGTGAGCCTCCTCTATAGATCTGCATCTCACAAAATCCAATACCCCTGTGCCTTGTTCTGGATCTGTCCTTTGGTATGAGCACATTCTTTACATTTCTGAAGTCCTCGAAAAGCTCTCTGATGTCCTCTGATCTAGCCAAGTAAGCAATATTGGAGACGAAAAGTGTCGGAATATCTTCCCTCTTACTTCCACCCATCCATCCCCACTGGCCTGATCCAATACCCCCGTGCCTTGTTCTGGATCTGTCCTTTGGTATGAGCACATCTTTTACTTTTTTGAAGTCCTTGAAAAGCTCTCTGATGTCCTCTGATCTAGCCGAGTAAGCAATATTGGAGATGAAAAGCGTTGGAATATCTTCCCTCTTACTTCCACCCATCCATCCCCATTGGCCTGCTGGTTATATAACTTATATTCTCTTCTTTTTTCTTTCTCTATCCTCTCTCAACTTGGCTTCTAATTCCTCCTCTTCCTCAGCTTATGCATTCTCCTTCAGTTTTTCTGCAAGGTAGCAAAGCAGACGAAGAGAAGAAGAGTGAGGAATGCGTAAGGAAGCAAGATGGGAGTTAATTTACTGTTCAAAAAAAAGAAAAAAAAGAAAAAAAAAGGAAGCAAGATGGAGAATGCAGAAAAACTTGGCTTCTAATTCTTTGCTACCTTGCAGAAATACTGAACATACCTCCATGAGTTAATGTCCATGGAAAGACGAGAAGGGAAAAAAAGGAGCTGGCATGGTTTTATTAGAACATCTTGATAGTTATAACCAATGTTCGAAGTATTGATATCGCTACAAGTTTCGCTGGCTAGGGATACGGAAACAATATCGATATCGCCGATAATATCGGTGATAACCGGAAATGTGGGGAAACATGGGAAAAACTGTGGAATTTTTAATGAAACTTTAAGAGATGTTAATATGTACATATTTGCATATTTAGAAATAAAAAACTTGCAAAAAGAATGCATACATAACAAGTTTCCATTTAATGGGGCCTTAAAAGCATGTACCGTTGTAAGAAATCAGTCCAACCATCCCATCGAACCTATTTAGCCATCCAACCTTCCATCCAAACATCCATTGATATTGTAAAATATCAACAACACATGATGTTTTACCAAGAAATCATCAACAATTGTAAAGGAAACGAAAAATTATGGTCTCAATATCACACATGTTTCGATTTCAATAATAGCGAGATATTATTAGTATTATCAATGACAAGTTGAACACTATATACAACCATGTGCCCATGAAAAAAAAAAATTTTGATTTTTTTTTTTCTTTCTAATAAACAACATTTTGATGATATCAATACGTTGGTGATATTATTGAAATATCGTCAATACACTTGTGATACAAGCATTACCTAGAATTTACGTAGTTGAAAATATTGGTGATACATTGGTGATATTGATGCATTGGCAATACAAGCGACACCTAGAAATTACATCCTTGAAAATATTGGTGATTACATTAGCGATGTTGGTATGTTGGCGATACTTAGCGATACATTGCTAATACGTAGAATTTCTATACTACCAACGTTATCGGTATCGCTGAGCTAGAGATAAAGATAATATCGGAGATAATTCAAACATTGGTTATAACCTAAAAGGGAAAGTTTATCAAGGCAATCAAATGACAACAGTGACACATCCTTAGAACATGATCGCACATCTTGTGCAGATAAGGAATTATAAGCTTAAGTTGTGCAGATAACGAAGCATACCTAGCTTAAAGTTCCAAGGATAGTCCCAAAACTTGTTGGTGGAGACAATCCATGCCTCTTTGGAGATGAGCCACTTCATTAGAGAAATAGACATTTTCTTTCTTTTATTTCAACTAGCTCTCTGGCCATGGTGAATAATGTTGAAACATCTCACTTTTTACTTCTTACTTACCACGCACTGGAGAGTTGATACCCTTTTTTTTTTATAGGTAAAATGATCCATACCCTTTCACTCAACCACTGTGTATGCCGCACATGCCCATCAGTCCAGATCCTTTAATCGGTGGGCCGTATATGAGATATTACTTCAAAATCAGATTCTTTTCTAATGATACTACCCTTTACAGCTGAGATACTCTTCAGAAGAAAAGGACAGCTAAGATATCAACTCATTTAGTGTGATTTTTGGGATCTGACACATCTACAATGTATCCATGATTTGTATGGTTTGCACTGACGTACATGCGCCATGTGTACAGTGGTTGTATCCTGTATGATGCACTTCGATCATCACATTCCTTGGTCATTCATCCAATGGAACTAAACAGTTTGTAGATAAGATGGGCTTTCAATTTTTCCAGCTTTTTAGAGTTTTGGACTTTTCAGAATCAACTGGATGCATTTCCTATTTCGACAATTCTCTCCCTCCCTCCCTAAAGCTGTGGAGCTGATGGGTAATCCATTCTCCATTCAGGCAGTCATCCTCGCTATTACCAACACCACACAATTTTTTGGTTCACTAGGTTTGAATTGAAAAATCTTCTCTCCTTTTAGGTATCATCCTCACCAACACCCAGATCCATAGCTCAAATGGCAGACTGAGTGGAGATACCTCGTTTCAACACTTGAGGTCTTGGTATCGATCGCTAGTGGGGGTGGCTAACATGGAGTGTGTGTACTGACATGGGTGTCTACTAACAAGCTAACATTAAAAAAAAAGAAAAAAAAAAGAAAAAAAGGTGAAAAGGATATCCCCTAGTTCCCATCACAAAGGTATGTGATTTATATATATATATATATATATATATATGGAAAAGGTACTATGCGCTCGACCTCATGATAAGATCCCGTGAGGTCGAGCTGTGTGGGCCCCACCATGATGCGTGTCGACCATCAACACCGTGCATTTGATGGGTCCCCTCTAAATTATGGGATATCCCAAAAATCAGCCGTATACGGAACTCAGGTGGGCCATACCATCTAAAATCATGTGAAGACACCATTAAAACATATAAAAGCACTTGGTGGGGGCCCACCTGAGTTTTGAATGCTGCTGAAACTTGGTCTGAACCCTCATCCAAGTGGGACACACATATGGATGGGCTGGATTTGCAAACCACATCTCAGTGGGCCCAAAAAATGATTATGAATGTTTTAATGGTGCACGGCCCCTCCCCACTTCTGTATGTGGTGTGGCCCACACAAGTCACGGATTGACTTGATTTTTGAGACCTAGGGCCACGATGGAATGGTGCATCTGACTGATGGGGTAGATGTTCGAAACGCATCACGGTGGGGCCCACACTCGACCTTATGGAAGGTATACTACGGTCGAGCGTATAGTACCCTTTCCTATATATATATATATATATATATATATATATATATATATATATATATATATATATATATTTGGTTCACTAGGTTAGAATAAAAAAAGGTGCACGAATTTTCTGATTTTCCCCAATGCATTGCAATGAAAATTCTCTTGGGTGACTTCTTAGCTGGAAACTGTCTGGCCCAGTGAGGTTGAATGGTTTGGCCATTTGATCTTATGGTTTAGACTCAACAAATCAAAGGGAGTTCAATTCTAACTGAACAGGAAATTTCCCAAGTTCCAGTTGGACCTTCTCTCGTGTTTTGTTTTTAAAACATTTGTGATTCTTGCACCTTGAAGATCTTCTACCAAATCTCGACTCACTTATCAATGACAAATTGGCATCTGATAACATTACTTTTGTTCTTTGGCATTGTTGTTTCAGGAAGGTGCAAATTTTGCATGTTTATTTTTAATATCATTGTTATTAATTATTATTGTGCATTTATTGTGAACTTTGACCTTTTGCCTGCTTGTTTTTTAGGTTGTAATAGATTTTTCTTGTGAGAGAATTATATTATTTGAAAATATAAAGTTGTTTTTTTATTTTTTTTAAATCGGGGCAGGGGAACTGCAATGACGATGAAAAAGATGCTCGAAACTTCCTTTCCTGGGATTGAAGTTACTCTTTCAAATCACCCTCCTACCCTCCCAAAACACCTTCTCAGCAAAGTGGTTCCAATCGTCCAAGTTGGAGTGATTGGGATTGTAATGGCAGGTGAACATATTTTCCCCAGGCTGGGATTTATGACACCGCCTCCTTGGTACTTCACTCTACGTGCTAATAGATTTGGAACTATTGCAAGCACTTGGCTTCTTGGCAATGTTGTGCAGAACTTCCTACAAAGTTCTGGGGCTTTTGAAGTTTACTACGATGGTGACTTGGTAAGAGACCTCCCCCCTCCTTGCTGATCTCCAGGGAATCGAAACTTTTAGTTCTGCTGAAGACCTTTTTTTTTCCATGTTAGGCACACAGTTACGATGATTATTAATTGTCTTCAGTCAAGTCCACTGTGCAGTCAGTTTTCACTGACTGAACATACAATCCTCAGCCTCATTCTGTGCTGGTGCTTATGGTCATCCAATCCACTCATCCAGTGCGGCACCATGGATGATGTAGCAAAAGGCTCTCAATTGGCCAATCCCGGTATATTTATCCGGTCTGCAGATGGACTGACAAAAAAAAAGGAATATAGCTGGTGGTCCATTTGCAGTGGGGAGAAGCCCACCAATGGGAGAGCTGGGATTGTTTGGAGGGGATTTTTTATCCATGTCTCATGCATGGTGGACCCGGCCAAGCCAGATGAACTAAACTTGAAAAAGCAGACACCACAAGATGCTGGCCCAGTGGAACAGGGCAGGGCATTGTATAATACTTTTCTTTCACGGCATTATTTTTTAACAGATCATGCTTTCTTGCACTTACTTGTCACGGGATACACATTCTTTTGTTGCTTAGGGTTCACTTAGTTGCACCAAATATCATGGAAGTTCATGATATTTCATGATCAATCAGTCTAATTTGGTGCTACTAAACATGCCTTCAAAATTTCCTATCGTTAACAGTATTAATCTACTGGAATAAGACGAACCTGCAAAAAGATGCACCTGCCACTTTGTGTTGGAGTGTGCCTTTTCCATGTCAACCTCATTCATGCCCTCTGAAAATTCTTTTCTCCATGTAGGTTTTCTCTAAACTCAGGGAGCACAGGTTCCCCAGTGAATTCGAGCTGAGAGATCTTGTGAGCAAGAAACTGGCCAGTTCGAGGGTCATGGATGACGTAGGTGGTAGTCTCTGGTCATAGTGTGGGGCCAAAACCCATGTGCTCTGCAATTGGTTCCGCTGCTGTGTCATGGTGTCAAAATTCTAATGACTTTGCTAAAATAGCTTGTTGAAAGGTTATCACTTTTGCAATTGTTCGGCTGTCTGTCATCTGAAATCAGATAGATTGAAGGTGATGCCCTACTGTATCGGATAAGTGCCATGGATTGTTTAGGTTCACATACTTTTGGTAAGATCATTTGCTTTGCTTAGAGCAGTGGGTTATTGTTGATAATATCTGCATGATTGTTCTTTTCCTCTATCCTTTGATGGGTATTGTTACAGGGACTTGTCAGTATCTGTGGGTTGCAAAACAAAAAAGCTTGCGTGGTGGTCTGACTTTCCACTGACGTGGATGGAACAACTTCATGTGGATGAGATTCACCCGGTCCATCAGTGTTTGCAAAGGGTTCTTAAAATCAGGCGGATTCAATACTCAGGTGGCTTGAGATAGGGATGCCCTCCATTAAAATCGTCCAAATTGTGTGGGGTCTACCTGTGGTGTATATTAGCTAATCAATCTCGCACCTCACTAGGATGAAGGGACACCTGAAAGTCAGGGCATTCTGACACGAGGGCTGATTTTAAGGATCATCATCATCATCTTCTAACCTTGTTCCAATTTTTAATAGGGGTGGATCTGATGCATGTTCTATGAACAGAGTTTTAGGCGTTATGTTATACTGTTGTATATGGTGTGACCCACCTAAATCTTGGATTTAACTATTATTAGGAACATGTTCCTCCCATGCAGTGGTGAGTATATCACGCCCTCCACGCAACTATGCCTATTCAGCTGGCTGCGTCAGGTTAGGCTGACAAATGTGAAGGTCCCATCCCATGAGCCAAGGGCTTAAATCCAGGTTTAGCCCAGCTTGGGTGAGGCTCGGACTGGGGTGTTGTGTCACACCACCATCCAAATACTCAACCCGTGCTAGCCTGGCCACCATGAAGTCATGTGGGCAACATGGTTCTAAAACTCTGTTACTCGACTAGGAGAGATTTTGAACCCAGTCTGAGAAACTAATAAGAGAGACTTAGTTCTGATTCATTGCTTGCCGACTTAGTTGACTCAACACGATCTGTGACTCAAAAGTGAGTTATTTTGCTGAGTGAATGACTTTTTCATGAATAAAAAATCCAAGTGGGAGATGAGATTCAAACTAAGTTGTTTTTTTTTTTTAATTTATTTATTTATTTTTTTTATTTTATTTTTTAAAAATACAAATCTGAACAATTAATTATTAAATACTGAGTGATTCCAATTGATTCTTCATGTTTTGACGTGACTCAAAGCTGAGTGGAGTTTTGGGGTTTTTGAATGGTCTAAGATGCTTTAATTGGTTGGAAGTCCATGTCCCGTTTGGATCTCAAGTTACTTAAGCTACTTAATGCCTCAAGTAGCTTATCTTGGTTTCTAGTAATAAAGTTGAAGTGATTAAGTACCTTTAAGTAAAAAGGTTACTTATAATTGATCTTAAAACAAACAAACTTAACTACTGCTGTAAGTAGAAAATGTTACTTATTTGGTGGTATCCAAATGGCCCTTTAATGAATGTGCTAAAACTTGGTACGAGGGCCAACATGGGCTTCAGGCACGCCCCAATTACTTTTGCTGCATCCGATCGACCCCAGGCCGTTTGCCATCGTGATAGTATGGCTTCGGACCTAATGTATTTTTTTTTTTGGGAAGCAGGTCCGTGGTTATTTGCCAAGCTGGCATTATAAGATGCTGGGCAAGAGAAAACGACCTTTTTTGTGTCCTGCAACTGTACAGGCATGGTCCATATTTTAGGGATCCAAATCTTCCACTTGGTAGACCCCTCTATGGCTTGTCCACTCTGTAAAGCTTCTCCATTGGACAATCTTAACCAGGCAATAAATCTGCTGCAAACGGGCAGTAATTAATGATCCAAAATGCGGAAAGGTGTACGTGGAAAATCTCAGAGAACAATGGGAGGGTGCTGGAACTGTAATTCTGTATGTTAGACTCCAATCTATTAAGGTTGGAGCAGGAGATCAAATGGAAGATATTCATGAATGGGAACACACGATTTGAAATTATTTGGCGGCCCAAGTCTGTTGGGAAACCTGAAGCTGCGGTTGGATCCTGTGATGAACTTCCAATTGGCGAGGCGCATAAGGGTGATGCAGAACCGGAGAAGGAATCTCTCTAGAGATAATGCTCCCTCAGTTTAACATCGACAATTCTCCTTTTGGTGGTGATAGTGTTTATGCTTGGGAGTGCCCGCGACCTTCCAGCTTGCCGGATTACTGGTAGTTGCTGGGGAAGTTCACAACTAATCTGTGCAGGCAGGTTTGCTGTTCTAGCTCTCAGGCCTCAGCCTTCTTTCATCCCTGTGGGGGATGATCGTGGAACTAAACCAAAAGCGGCAAAGAGCTTGAGGGCCCGTTTGGATACTACCAAATTAACTTTTTTAACAGTTAAATAAGTTAGTTTTTTATTTTTATTTTTATTTATTTTTAAACTTAAGTAAGTAGCTTTTTAGAAAAAAATAACTTATTTTTATTGCTTTTCAACTTGCAAAAGTAACTTATTTCCTTGATTTTCAATGGTGACATGGCTAACTTTGGAAATTATTATGTGGGTCGTCTCAGGCATTGAAGAATTCGGGTCGGGCACCTTGGGTTGGAATTCTGGTTAGGTTAGGCTGAACGTTGATTGCTCTTAAAGGCCAGATGGAGGCTTGGGTTAACCGAAACCACGTCTAACCCACCCGAGTTGCGCCCGTACATGGTACCCTGCTCGAGTCGGGCCGCGTTGGGTACCCGAGGCTCTACCCGGCCCATTGACATCCTTCAAACCCTTGAACTAGGGTTCTGCTGGACCTGACCAACCCGACCCAATCGCAGCCCAGCTGACAGGCGTGGCTTCCTCGCAGGGTCATTTCTCTTCCTTTAAATCCGAAAGCTCACGGCTCCAGTCATCCATCCTCGTGGAGAATCCCACTTTCTCTCTCTTGCTCTCTCGCTACCGCAGCAATGGCAGCGATCAACATCTCAATAATGCTCTCTCATCATCCTAACCATAATACTTCTTCTTCTACTACACGCGCTTTTTTCTCCCCTCTCAAAACCCTACATATTCCTTCCTTCTCTTCCAACTCCACTTTCTCAAACTTCTCTTCCATCTCTTGTAAAAAGCCCAATTCTAGAAGTTTCCGCTCCTCTATTATTTCTTCTTCTTTTCGGAAGCTTTCGGAAACGGACCCCGTTTCTGTTCCAACAGAAACAACAGCCCAAGAAGTGGCTGCAAAGGTCCCGTCAGAATCGGGTGTCTATGCCGTCTACGACAAGAAAGATGATCTCCAATTCATTGGGATATCGAGAAATGTTGCAGCGAGCGTTTCAGCACACCTGAAATTGGTCCCAGACTTATGCTTCTCTGTCAAGGTATTTCCTCTTCCACCCCTCTCTTGGCTCTGATAATCCCTTATTTCTACCGACCTTTGCCCTAATTCTGCTTAGCCCGTTCGAGCCCACATTCAGAGGGACGCGGATTGGGTTCCCGAACGGACAGGGTCTCTAGGGGGTCACCCTGATGTATGGGTTTTATCCACGCCGTCCATCCATTTTGGGCTACAAGCCCAAAAAATGAGGCAGATCCAAGGCTCAAGTGGACCACACCACAGGAAGAAGCAGTGATAATGACACCCACCGTTGAAACCTTCGTAGGGTCCACTGTTATGGTTAATTGCCATCCAACCTGTTCATAACGTTACATAGACCTGGATGAAGGTAAAACACAAATATCAGCTTTCTCCAAAATTCCTGTGCTCCCTAAAAGTTTTTCAACGGTAGGTGTTTAATCCCTACTGTGTGCTCCACTTGAGCCTTGGAACTGCCCCATTTTTGGTCTCTTAGCCTAAAATGATATGGCAAAATGGATGATAAGACCCATACATCACGGTTGCCCTTCAGAGCCCCTATCCGTTCCTAGCTAGCGGGTTAGTACCCTATCCGGGTCCCATTCATCATGTTTAATCCCCACTGTGTGGTCCACTTGAGCCCTGGAACTGCCTCATTTTTTGGGCTCTTAGTCTAAACTGATATGGCAAAATGAATGGACGGTGTGGATAAAACCCATACATCATGGTGGGCTTTCAGAGCCCCTATCCGCTCCTAGCTAGGGATGGGTGGGGGTGGTACCCCAATCTGCGTCCCATTCAGAGATGGATGATGATTGGAACTCATGCGTCCACGGATGATTCCCACATCGATTCTTCTTTGGTTGAATGTGGAGTGTGGAACATTGGAAAGAAAATTTTCAATGGTTCACGTTTGGCTCCATGAATCAGAAGTTAGGATCATACTTTTGATGTGATTATTTCATCATGGACGTCCTGTCCAGCTAACAGAAGATGGACAGTTGGATCATCTGACCACATCTGCATCTGGGGCTCATGTGCTGACTCACTAAAGTGCCTTCTTGAAAGAGAACTGCAAGTTAGAGCACTGGAACCCTGGCAGTCCCTTACAATTGGTAGATGGGGCACTGAATCCATAACATCTATCTGTGGATGGGCAGCAGTAGCAAGTAGCAACGTGCACAGATGGGATGGTCCTATCCATCTGATTTATGGCCTTCAGATGGACATTAAACCAATAAGAATGTTTAACAACCACATTTGATTTATACTCAATGAGGATAAATCATTGCTGGGAACTATTTTTTTTTTTTTGAAAAAAACTGATGTCTAGGAATGTCTGATGATTGTCTTTCAACTGTGGACCATTCACAGATAGTTCTTAGGATGCATTAGATCAACACTCTTGATCCACCACCCCACCCCGCCTGCCATGCATAAGGTAAGGCAATATGAGTTAAAGAATATATATATATATATATATATATATATATATATTCTTTTTGAGTGATTCTGCTGAAATATTGTAAGATACAGAAACTGTTCCACCGTACAACACTATAATGGGTATTTCACCTTTTGTTTTCTTGTTTCTGATTTTTGAGACTTGTATTTTTTTTTCGTCAACATAAGATTTTGGATAGTTTCTAAGGTTTAAATTTCATGATTCTTTGACTTGCTCCTTGATGCTGAGCTCTTCTCCTTATTCTTCCCCCCCCCCTTTTCCTATTAGGGTGGGATCAGTGTAGTGATCTGCCAGAGCACCATTGATTTGATCTGCCAGAGCACCATTGATTTGTATTGTACTTTTTTTTTCGTCAACATAAGATTTTGGATAGTTTCTAAGGTTTAAATTTCATGATTCTTTGACTTGCTCCTTGATGCTGAGCTCTTCTCCTTGGGATCAGTGTAGTGATCTGCCAGAGCACCATTGATTTGTATCTGGCACACCATCATCGTAATGTTTCCATTATCCTGTCCATCAATTGGTTGATTTGCAGTGCAAATTCCCAACACATCAAATGATCCCAGCTGTTGATCCATGTCCCACAAAATGCATCCATTTGTGGGTCACGGTCCAGATACTTCAGATTGTGTGATTAGTGCATCAGCATGTATTGATCCAACCTGGTTATTGGTTCAAAAATCAGATCTTGGGCATTTTCTAATGAGAATTGTTATTATGACATTGACATAATAGAAGTTGGTTACGCTGCCACTGTACACATGGCGTTTTTAGATGGAAAGGCTGGTATGATGTGCGCATCATGGAAGTTCTATACAATGCCACTGCATGCATTCTGAATCAAGGTTGTTGATCTGGTGAGCCAACCGTGGTGATGGTGTATAGGCAAATAATTTGAGTGATTGGCCATTTCTGACCATCTAGTTGGGAACTTTGCTCATTGATTGTGCACAATTGCTGTGTTTTGAACAAACCATCTCCTTTTCAGGCCATTGATCAGATGGCTTGAACAGTCTTAAGCCCTTGGCTTTTGGAAGATGGCCCATCCACATGGTTTCTCACCAAATCAATGGTCCTAATCTCTCTGCAGAAGTGGACAACTCCATGATATGCCACATCATAGTAGCATTCCTTCTTTTATTTGTTTATAGATAGACATTAAGAGAACAGCAGCACTCTTCTTCCTTGTAGGTTGGCGTGGTCAGTGATCCTGATCGGACAGCCCTAACCAATGCCTGGAAATCATGGATGGAAGAGCACATAAGCAACACTGGGAGAGTCCCACCTGGGAATGAATCAGGCAACACCACATGGATTCGAAGGCTACAGAAGAAACCAGACCTTCGTTTGACCCCTGGTCGCCATGTCCAGCTAACAGTGCCTTTGGAGGAGCTCATCGATCAGTTGGTGAAGGAGAATAAGGTGGTTGCTTTCATCAAGGGATCAAGAAGCGCTCCCCAATGCGGTTTCTCACAGAGAGTGGTGGGGATATTAGAGAGTCATGGGGTGGATTTTGAGAGCGTGAATGTGCTTGACGAGGATTACAACAGTGGGCTCCGGGAGACATTGAAGAAATATAGCAACTGGCCAACGTTTCCACAGGTGTTTGTGAAGGGGGAATTGGTGGGAGGCTGTGACATCCTTTCCTCCATGGAAGAGAAGGGTGAGCTTGCCAAACTGTTCCAGAAATAGTGTTTTTGATGATCCTTTCACTGTTATGTATAATAATCTGTCCGTGCTTCTATTTCTTTGTTTATTCTTTTTTGTAAAAATGGAGAAGATGGCAATGGGCCGCCCACCCTTAGTGTGTCCCCGTATCCCACAAGATATCCCAAATCACATGGGTCACCCACCCTGAGTGAGCCCCTACATTTTATAGGGCGACCCCACTCGAGCCCGGTGTAAAAATGCCCTGCATTAATCAGCCCCATGAGGGGTCTCGAACACGAGACCTCCCGTTCTGGTATCAATTTGATGTAGGACAATTAACCGCTTGCCCTAAAAGTTTGAACTGTTAGAGTATGACGAATTAATCCCTTTATCTCATAGCCCATGCCCCACATCTCATGGGTTGGGACCTCGGCCGAATCCCTTTCGGGGGTCCTAAATCACATGGGCTGCCCACTCCAAGTGTGTTCTTCCCGCATCCCATAGGCTACCCCACTCGAGCCCAGTGTGAAATGCGTAATCACCCCCGGTGAGGAGTCTCGAACATGAGACCTTCCCCGTGAGCCCCAAATCACATGGGTCACCCACCCCGAGTGTGACCCTGCATCCTACAGGCGACCCCACTCGAGCCCGGTGTGAAAATACCCTTGCATTACATTCTCCCCTTCATAATTTCATAGTGGATTTAGAATATGAAATCTAGAGTCCAGAAAGGAGTACCTCTCCCTTCATAGATTTGGCTGATCTTTAAGATTGACTTATTTTATATGCAAGTTGTTCTTATATTATTTTGAATAATGATTTATGCTATTCCTACATAAATGAGTCAATATGCTACGACACCAAGCTGGAAAGTCAGGTTGCAATAAGGGGTATGCTTTCATTCTCTTTCCTTGATGGTAGAACTGTATGTGCTTGTGTTGATGTCCAAAAGAGAGCAGGACCTCAGGTGGTGAAATCAGGAAATTTTTTCAAGATTTCAATGAGGGGTTCCGGAAGAGGTTTAGCTGTTGATATTAGATGGGTTTCAAGGAAAATGGGAGGAAGGAGGAAGAAGAGAGTGGAAAGAGGATAAAGAGTGGGTGGCGGAGATCACGAAAATGCAGGTGAAGGTGGGGTGGGCCCATCGGTGGGAAAACTAGGCAAATAAATTGGCCCCTAGTTTGGTGGCACTGGCAACTGAAAAACAAAGCCTTGCCACTGAGGAGATGGTGGAGGCATAGGTGAGGGGAGACCTGCATCCTTGGATAGAGAGCTGGAGTCTGGGGAATTTGTTGAAGACTTTATTATGGAGGGTCAGTCTTCCGATGGTCTGATCAAATCTCTCTCTCTATTGGCAGAACCAATTTGAGACTTTTTTAAGTGTGGACTACTTCTCTGGATTGCCATAGAAGTTTTAGCTAAATAGGAGGTGCTTTCTCCATACGTACTTGTGGGGGTGTAGTGTTGGAGAAGTAGCAGGAGATAGGTCCCAAATTACCAAGTAGGGGGTGGTCGTATAAAGATATTATTGAGAAAGGGCGCTGATATGAACTTATCATTGAATAAATGGATTATGAATGAATTTTTCATTGTGCACGTAGCTTGCAGGGGATGGTAATGGAGGAGATTGTGTCAGAAGAGAGGAGAGAGAGTTAACAGCTGATGGCTTCTCGGATCACATTGGGAAGTAGTTGGGTTTGGGTGGTTGAAGATGGTTGGATCCAATTTGAGATTAAGTGTGGACTACTTCTCTGGGTGGGACAGAGAGGACGGGAAACATGTCATTTTCTTGGTGGCAGCTTCCGCGTCAACAGGAATGATGGGAGACTGCTGTGTAGTACCAATAAACAGATGGGAGACTGATGTTAGGTTGTGCAGTTACATGCACTAGGGCCCCCAGAATGGCTGGGGCGCCGGATGGTGCATACGTGCATGCTTGCCTCTTCAAAAATAAAAAATAAAAATCATCCATTTTATATCGAAATAGATGCAAATGGATTTGGTTAATACTTTTTAACTTTAGGACTAAATTCAACAAACAGAATTGTAACTAATGCTAGTGTATATTATACAACAGAGACAACTCCTTGGAACTCCCCTCCATTTCATGCATTCTAATGAATCAAAAATGATTCAAATTCTATCAAACCATTAAAAGGCCTGTTTTTTAAGTGGAAACTCATGTAAAGGAATTTCAATTCCATGATGTGACAATTTCCTCTATGAGAAACCAACAAATTCCTCTTTAAAAGCTTTTCCTAAAAAATGTGTGAAACCGTTTCCCAGTAAAAGCAAAAAAGAAAGAAAGAAAAAAAAAAAGAATAAAGAAAAAAAACGTGTAAATGTGGACTTTATGCGCAAATGTGGACTTTATGAGTGATGACAACAATCAAATCTCTTGGCTTTTTCGAACAAAACATCAATCAATCTGATTTTGAATTCCAATTAGAGTTGTTTTGATTCAATTGAGTAGGCCTATTTATTTCTGGTTCTAGGACCAGTAGTTCTGGGGATCGACTCGGTTTTCTCGCTATTGCACCGCCGATGTTTCAACATTTTTATGGAAAACAACACTCATTACCAACTAACAGACTTACCATTGGAATCCCCAGTTTTTCATTTCCTAAGGATGCCATGGGGGAATCAGATCATAACTAAAAATAATTCAAAAGAATCAAAGGTCATCAGCGTATGGCCAATATTATAGAAAACCAAAATCAAGCTAAGACAATGAAGCAAGTTGTGCACTAAATCATTCATTCAGCAAACTATTAACTAAAGCATTCATAATATTAGCAAATGTATCTTACATTACTAATGCAAGAAAGAATGATGAAAGAATGATGACAAAAAAAATTTTTTTTAAAAAAAAAATCATAAAATCTAAGAAATTTTGGAATAAACGACATTTTCCATAAAACCTAGCTTTGATCCAAAATAAAGAGGGATTTTTTTTTTTGAAGGGGGTTTAGATGATCCCGCCAAGTGTTTACATCCTTATGCAAGTATTTAAATACTTTTTTAAAAAATACCCCTAATTTGGGCCCCTCATAGGGGTTACTTTAGTTTTTACTTGGATGTATTCAGGTGCACGCATGGGTGTATCACATTCCTAAAGATGTTGCCTTGCACGAGGGCCAAGCGTGGTGCAGGTGGCACAAATGCCTCGAGCGTGCGCATCACTGCCATGTTCAGATTTTAAAAGGCTTCCAGCGCGTGTGGGCTTGAGGCGTTGGGACATGGTTTCGCCACCACGTAGATGTTGGTCTTGCTGTACAAGATGATGACGAGTGCAAGGACGATAAGGTCAATCCTCTGAGGGAAAAAAAAAAGGCAAATCAAGGCTAAAGGAATACGAGACCTCATAATTCCCCAGTGCCAATATGGTAGTTTCAATTTAAAATTTTTAATTAGTTTGTTTACATAATGTTAACACTATGGTTGTATTAAATCCATTTAAGCACATACTTTACAAAAAATAATGAAATTCCAAGACTCATATGGGCCACAAACACAGGATCACATCTTAGTGACTAACCAACAATTTATAATGATCGATTACATTGGCAATATTCAAACGGTGCAAATCATCCTACTGATGCCAATGGTATTTGATTGTTCTGGGATATATTCAGCTGGCCATGTGCTCGATAGATTGGTAGCCTTGTGGCACACATATTGCACATGTGAGTGTCCATTTGGGTCATTCCCAGTGGACCCCACCTTGGCATATGTATCATGCCCATGCCTTACATCATGTTATTAGATTTGTATGTGCAGGCTACATGAGGAGCCAATGTTAGTCTAACATGAGTCATACCACATAAACCATTATATTTCTAGTGGGGTATGTCGTTCGGTTCCCACTCTCTGTATATGATATGTCAATTAAGGCTGATTATCTCATGATATGTATGATAACATGTTGGTGTATTTAGCCTGGAAGGACACATTGAAAACATGTCTAGTGTAATGGATATCTTGCCTATTTATATGCCATACGTATCTTTTGTATGCCTGTTGTGGATGACGATTGATCATAGCAAAGTGGATATCAGCCACAAGTGACAACAGACGGGAACTCACCAGCTCGTTTCCGTGACAAAAGATCATCGCCCCCATAGTTTACAAAATTAGAGCACGGGCTTTCACCACGGCCGCGGCTTTAGTCTTGGGGACGCGTTTAGCAAAGTTTGAGGATAGCCAAAGCAGCCTGAATTGATGGCCGGAAAAATCTAAAGCATCTGGCATCATCCCCAATAGCTCCATCCAGTCATCATCAAAAAGTATCGGAAGATCCTCCTCAAAAGGAACAAATCCTCCATCATACTGAAGACCCAACTGCATATATATGTCATAAGGAGTAAATCCCTACTCCCCAAAGGGCAAATGGAAGGTATGGGTCTCGGCGTGCCACCGTTCGGTCAAGGCAGATAAAAGGGACATGTTCATCTTGCTTAGACAAACTCGAAATAGGTTGGCAAATGGAGTACGCTCTAAAACCTCAAAAAATAGAGGCTGTGGATCATGAAACCAATCAGGCCAATGTGTCTTAACCCCGCGCCCCCTCAGGATCGCAGGTGTGCCACCTTCCCGGGCCACATCAGAGAGGTGTCGGGCCTCTCGCGGTACATAACAAGGATTAGCCGATTGGTGAGAAGGGCCGGCCTCATTCCTACCACGACGAGGCATGCTACACAAACAAAGCTCACAGGTAAGTATCCTTCTCACCACAAGGTAAAAAAGCCCAAGTCATTGGTCAAAGGTCAAAAAGCCCAAATCAATGGTCAAAAGTCAAAGTCAAAGCCTCAAGTCAAAGTCCAAGCCAAAATTGCAAAGCCCATTCCAAAAGCCCATTCTAAGGCCCATTTCAAAAGGCTCATTTCAAAGGCCCATTTTCAAAGGCCATCCTCTACGCCCACATGCCCATAATTTAGGCTCTTCTTCACAAATCTATTTCCGGGACCACATATTCAAATAAATGTATCTGGCCACATCAAGATCAAGATGTGAGGCCCACTTGAAAAATCCTATCCATACATCATCCACAAAAGTGACCAACCATCAAGGTCTACACCATCAAAACACTTAAGTGGACCCTAAATCACTCATCCAACGGTCCAGATCATTCAAAAAAAAAATCTCTCTAAATAAAAGGTGGGGCTCCTTTCTTATCACACCCCACTCTAACAAAACAAACAAAAAATACTAATAAATATAATAAACAAACAAAAAATGGAAGATCCAACCAAGTCTCTGGCCCCAAAAACAACAAGTCAAGTAAGATCCAACGGTTGAGATCTAATCAAGATGATTCAACGGCCTCGATCATGGTCCTCCTAAAGCCCATAAAGAGATCCAACCCATCAATAACTCCTCAAATATCAATCCAGCAAGAATCCATTGATCAAGATTACCTGAGAATGAGGAAGGAAGAAAATACAAAACTAAAATACAAGTAAAAATCAAGAGAAAACACCACCAAGGAGCTTTCAGGGACCACAATAGAGTCCCTGGACGTCCAAGAGCTGATTTCAAATAGAGGGAGAAGCCCCATCGTTCGGACCAATGCACGGTTCAGACCACTGGACCAAGCGTCGGACCGGCGATAATCGAATTGCCGCCAGTGGTAGTCTGACTACCGCCCCGACCAAAAGTTGCATGGGGTAGCGGGCCTGTCCCTCATGGTGAGATGGGATGACCGAATCTTCCCTTGATCCGTTGGATAATAACCTCAAATAAAGACAAAAAAGAAAAAAGAAAAAAAGCAAAGATCCTCTTTCAAAATCTCGCGATAAACTAAATTTCTCACAAGAAAATGAGAAATTCAATAAAGCAATATCTTAAAAATTGCTGGAAAATGCACAAAAAAGAAGAAAAATGCAAATAAATGATAGTGAAATACCCCATTAACTTATTGGTGGAGGTCACTTTTTTTTACAATAAAAACCGGGTGATCTCGACCATCTGTGAGATTGGATGGGTCTTTCAAAAATCTAAAAATATTTCAAATAATTAGCCCCATTAATTTATTAGTGGAGGCCATCTAATATTTTTTTTTTTTTGCAAATAAAAACCGAATGACGACGTCCACCCATGAGATCAAACAGATATTCTAAAAAAAAAAATCCAAAAATATTTTCAAATAAAATCCCCAAGGAGTCTAGTTCCAAAGGGAATAACTTTCAAACCAAAACTTTAAAAAAACGCACGCGGCGCGCAGTACACTGAGGAATCTTTCATATTCTCCAGTTGCGGTCAGTGCAAACAGCTAAATAAGATTCGATCTCTCCCGATTTTTTCGAAAGATGATCGAATCCGTACATGATACATGTAGGATTGGCCTGATCTTTATATCTGGACAGTCGTACAGATGCTAGTAAAAATGATTGGATCTATCTCTGGAAAGAATAATTAAACTCGAAGTGACAACAATCCATTGTAACCAAAGTATCAGCATCAGCAAACTGCATGGCAAAAGATTACCTGCACATACTTAGTCTGGGATGTTTAGAAAATTTGATCGAGTCCAAGTTGGCGTAATGAGTTCCCCATAAGGCCGCACTAACTCGCAGGGCAGTTAACCACTTTGACGATCAAATGGAACGAATACTCCTAGGGTGATTATGTAGCAAAGGAATGATAGACTAAACAATACGAGAATCTTTATAAAGCTGCACCAACGCGCAGAAGCCCTACTTTTCAGACTTACCCTCCAATGCTATTAACAATCTGATGTGAAAGGGTTGTGATTGGTGACCCGTAATGCCGCACCAATGCGCAAGGACAATCACAACGTTTTTCTCAGCCCTCATGATATGTGCAAGTCGTCTCTTTTCCAAGCAGTTAGCTAACAATGATACAATGACAGGCAACATATTCGAATCACTATCTCTTCTGACCAGAAGGGTGGGGTGTCCACTCGCTCTGGCCTTCGGTTGCTTACAACCTCGGCCAAAGAGGGGCATTTATAGACACCCCACCCAGGCTGTCATAAACAAGGACAATATGAACCATGATCAACAACCCGAACCCGAAATCCTAATCAAAGCCATTAGAACTTCCCAAACCTAGCTTAAGATCCCAAATCCAGGACCCATTTGAGCTAAGACAGCCTAGAAATATACCTGACCGAGCTAAAAACTCAAAAAAGGACCACCAGACAAACCAGCACGCTGCACGAGGACCACACGTGCGGGCCTGGCCCGAGCCCGGCCCTGGCGGTAGTTGGACTATTGCCGGCGGTAGTTTGACTACCGCCAGCGGTACTCCAATTACCGCTGCTCGCTAGTTGCATGTGTCCTCCGAGCAACAGCTATCCCCTAGCCTGAAAGTCAGCTTTCCCCTGAATTTACCCCTCTAGGGTTTACTATTTACCATTTTACCAGCTTCAAAAGCCAATGGGAGCGCGCCACATGGCACTCCTCTCTCCTTAGCTAATCACAAGCCTCTATTACACCATTTTAACCCTTACCTACCCCCTATTTACCATAGAGCCATTGGAGAAGGTTATAAATAGCCCTCTCCTCTTCTCATTTCAGGACACACCAACAATTACAACAACATCTTCTCATCCAAGAGAAAGTTGGAGAGAAAGAGAGCGAGGGAGAGAGTGAAGGAGAGGGAAGGAGCTCCCAAGCCTCCAAAGTTCTGATCTTTTAAGCCACCCCCAGCCTCCCTCTTGACCTTTTCCATCTCTTTAGCCTAGCTCAGTTTGGTCATGGTCCGGTCCATGTGATAACATATACGGGCTCAAAGTCAAAGATCCACTTATTTCATACATAGTCATGGCATTTATTCCCTTCTCAACCCCCATGCTCCTCTAGATTTCTAGTGAACGTATGCTCTGTGACTTGCCGTACACTGAATCCTGTTACATCAGAAATTTCTAGCATTCTAGTCTACTTTTATTCCTTCCTTTGCATGAGCATCATTACATCCGCCTTCTAGACATGCCGTTGGATGTATGCTCTGTGGCTTGTCGAAATTTCAGATCTTGCTACATCAGAAATCCCGCGTATGTGTCTAGTCCCATTCCGACCACAACATCCATCGTCCCTTGAGATTGCTTTACCACACTAAGTAGAGACCGTACATTCATACGGGCAGAGAGGGTGCCTAACACCTTCCCTCTTTGTAATCGCGGTCCCTTATTTAAAATCTTCAGAATCGCAGATCTGGAGTCAACTTAAAGTGAGAGAATCTTCGGATTCTCTAACTTTGCATATCCCACAGATTCTAGCCGACTAATAAATGAACTTCATCTTCAACCTGAAATCATATGAACTCTGACAGTGACTGAAAAATTAACGTGTGAACTTTAACTTCACCTAAAAATTAAAAAACAAGTGAACTTTATAAGGAGAATAAAAAATTAACATTCAAACCTCTACTTCACCCAAAAATGATATCGTACGTGAACTCCATAAGGTGACTAGAAAATTGATAAACGAACTTCAGCTTCACCTGGAAATCACAATACAACTGAACTCTGCAGATGAAGAGGAAATCAACATATGAACTCCGAAGTCATTTAAAAATTGTTTGAACTCCGTAAGATGACAAGAAAATCAATAAATGAACTTCGGCTCTACCTGAAAATTATATCGAACTCCTCATAATTATCTGAAAATCAACAAGTTTTTACAAATATAACCATCAAAGCCACAAAAGCAACAATATTCTATCAAAGCTGTAAAGGGGCAAATATGGGATCAAAGCCACGTAGGGCGAATATGTGATCTAAGACATGTAAGGCAAATATGCGATTAAAGCCATGTATGCCAAATATGCGATCCAAGACACGTATGACAAATATGCGATCAAAGCAACGTAGGGAATTATGTGATCTAAGCCACATAAGACAAATATTCGATTTAAGCCACGTATGACAAATATGTGATCCAAGCCACGTAGGGAAAATATGCAATTCAAGCCACGTAAGGTAGATATGTGATCCAAGCCACATAGGGCCAATGTGCAATCAAAGCCGCTTACGACATAAATGGACTGCAAGATGATAAGTCCACAGCAAGTTCCATTCAATTCATCAAATAATCGTAAGTGGAAAACATCTAATTAATTAACAGATTGTATAATTGGAGATGGCATGTGACCATTAAATCATTTATTCTTGCTAAAATTAAAGAGACATCAAGTATACAACATAGGTGTCAATTGTGCAACAGATGGACATATTCGCATAATGAGATAAGTAAATAAATCATGTGACGTAGGAGATATTGAATGTTAAAGATTAAGGCATCTTGTCTATATCAAGATTGATAAATTTAAGTGAGAAGATTAAAGGGGGAGTCCTCACCTTGATCAAGCAACCTAGTTGTGTAGCCTGCTAAATAACACATCTATAGCCCGATAGAGTCAAATCTAATCGATAAACATGCGACCACGACCCAATCAAAATGTCAAGGAAAATTATTAATACTTGGCTTCTACGGTCAATAGACTCAGTGAAAATTCACTAAGTCAACTCAGTAGCAAATAAATGAAATGGGTTTCAAGTTACCTCAACTGATAGTTTATCTCGGCGACTCGACACAAACTCAGCCAAACTTGGCTGAACTCATCTGAAACCAATCGAGTCAACTTGATCGTGACTTGGACGCACCTGCCCTCTCTCTATCTCCTTCTACTTCCTCCTTTCACTCCTCTGAACCATGTAACCCATCAATGAGTCAATGCCTTGACTCGGTTTTAAACCGAGTCGATTCAGTGACTCCTTTTCCTCCGTCTTCTTCTCTTCTTCTTTCTTTGCTCTTTCTCTCTCCCTGCTGGGATTCCAGCCAAACTTGGACCAAACCCAAGCCCAAATCAGCCTAGTTAAAGCCCAACAACCCCAGATTTAGCCATACTTAATTCGACTTAGCGAGTTCTAGCCGAATTGACTTGGCAACAAAGAACAACCTAGCTGGACTCTCTCTAACCATCTTCCTCTCCTTTCTCTTCTTTTCCTCTACAGCTGGACCAGATGGTGTCTAGACTAGACCAGACCCGCACTGTCACGACCCTAAATTTAGTGTCGGTAATTCGTGATTACTATACACCAAATTTTAGTTGACAGCCTCCGTAGAACTCCGATTTTAGGGCTTCTAACTATCGCATACTAAGTCCCAGAAGCGGGACTCCACAAGGAGGATTTTTGAAAGTAAAGACACATACGTATCATTTCTCAAAATTTCATCATATTCAACACGTGTTACTGTGCACAACTGAGCATAGAAAGGCAAAACCAAAATATAAACTATGTCATATTTATTATACCTACTGTACATATACAGGGTACTAAAAAGAAATATACACTGATATGTACAAGACAAAAAGGAGAACTGGAGTCTTTAACCTCTACTCCTTCAGCTCCCTACTCTTACCTGTAAAAAAAAATAGAAAAGAAACCTTGAGCTACTAAGCCCAGTGAGTGCATGTGTGCAGTGAAAATGCGTGTTTCATGTCATGCTCATATCATGCACGGGCCTACAAAGCCGATAACAATAAAATAATGATACAATGCATGATACCACTTTCCATGTTCCAAAATTTTCACATTTCCCAATTGGATCACCAAGGTCTGAAACAGAGGTGGGACTCGCATATGATTACTATCCACTTGGATAGGCTTTTTGTAAGTGCTATGGTTTTTAGCTCCTATAATTGTCAAATTTTGTAGTGCCAAAACATCTTGGAGTCTGTGTCTTATGTAGCGCATCAATATATTCAAGACAGTGCAAGGACAAGACAGTGGTCTTTACTTCAAGATCTATAAATGCAAGATTATTTGTTTTTGTTCAAGTACATCATCAAGTGTGAATTCAAGCTTTCAAGCTTCAAAAGTTCAAGTTTTTTAAGGCTTCGTACAAGTTAAGAAAAAGTTTCTATACTTTGGTCCTCAAGCTCAAGCTTAGAAGCCTCGAGTTCAAGCTTCTACGAATGACAAGATCTCAAACGTTGTGAACTTCAAAGAACATCTATCAACCGAAGGAAAAGAAGTTTCAATGTTCATACATCATGTATAAGGTATGAATGACCCCAGATTAACCATAGGGTAGGTCATTTTATATACATAATTTAAATTGAGTCATTTAATAAGTGCATAGACTGTTTCTCGACTAGTCTTGGACTATGGTCGACTAGTCCTAGCACTGGCTCGACCAGTCAAAGAATTCCTCGACCAGTCCTAAGTTGTTACTGATTTTGGGAAAATTTTGTTGAATCCTCGACCAGTCCTAGAGACTGCTCGACCGGTCGTGTGAACAGTGCTCGACCGGTCCTGTAGCCTCGACTTAAAGTCCAACAACTAAAAATGGTTCCACACAACCAGTCGTGGAGAGGACTTGACCAGTCGTGGAGGCTACTCGACCGGTCGAGCAGAGCCTACGACCAGTAGTGGAACGACTTTATCCTATCGCGCTCAAAATTTCAAAAATCTGTTAATCCTTTGACCAGTTGTGCCGACCTCAGGACTAGTCAAGAGTGCGATTTCTTCAACTATAAATAGAGCACGAATTTCAGAGTTTTATATTTAATTCAAGCTAAATCAATACGTCGCTCTGAGAGATAAGTTAGTGATATTCTTAAGCTATCTAATGCTCAATTTATATTCTCTTTAATTAGCTTTCTTTATATTTGATTTTGTAATCTGCATTCCAATCATATTTGAAAGAGGGATTGAAGTATTCCTATTTCTTGGAATCAAAATCAAATCAAGCTAGCCCAAGGTGCTTTAAATCTAAAATCTATTTAGATCTTAGAACCATTTCATAAATGAGTATAGACATTGAACTTCTACGTTGAACTTCTACTTCGATTTGGTTCTTCCGGACTGCATCTAAAGGAGAATATCCAGGTATTTTACATTATTATAAATTTCTATCTTTTGGTTTCATTGAGATTGTGCCAGAAACCTCTCTGTTTTGGTTTGTCTGATGTGATCCAGAAAACTGAGAGTGTGGAGTTTTTTGAATTGTGTAAGCCCACTTGAAAGACACAATTGTGAGGGTTTTAGGCGAACCTTGAAAAACCTATTTTCATAGTGAACGCTAATATCCATTGTGTGAGGATATTAGGAGTGGAGTAGTTGTGTGACTATTTTTCTAAATAGTTGGTGTACACACAATGAACCACTATAATTTCTGGTATTGTGGATTGATTGTTTATTTCTTTGTGTGGATGTTTGTAATTTTCCTTTTTACATTTGTGGAGAATGTTGTAATTTCTTTTATGCAAGTGTGGGAATGTTGTAATAACTTAGATTTCTTTCCTTGCTATTTATTTCTTTATTCCTCTGTATCAATTTGAGTTTTTGATACACAGACCTTTCTAGGAATCGGGTTGTCCTACCATAAACCTTTGGTTTTTGGTGTAAGGTTGTCCTTAAAACAACATCTGTATCAATCTCTCAATACTCGTACATTTGAGATTGTATTTAATTTCAACATTGTGAGATTCTTTATTGCTATCAATATTTGTATTTGTTTAAATTCTGTTGTTAATTTTTAATTTGGCATAGTCCTATTCACCCCCCCTCTATGACTTAATAGCTCGGCCTTTTCAAGTGGTATCAGAGCCTAATATCTCGCTATTAATTATTCTTTTTGGATTTATTTCCTGAGCTAATCGATCTAAGCTATTTGAGATGTCAAATTTTGATAGCCTTTCAGTCACTAGGCCTCTACTATTTGATGGCTCCAACTATGCCTATTGGAAAGCCAGAATGAGGATTTTCTTAAAATTCATGGATGAGAGCGTGTGGCAAGCCACAGTGACTGAATGGACCTCTCCTACCACTGAAGTAACTGGTATCGATGGATCCAAATCTGTGAAAGTTACACCTTATTTTTCTTGGACCACTCTTCAAAAAAATGAGAGTAGTGTCAATGCAAAGACTTTAAATGCCATAACGTGCGCACTATCACCAGATGAATTCAAAAGAATTATATCTTGTGATACTGCAAAACAAGCTTGGGATATTTTAGAAATGACACACGAGGGAACAACAATCGTCAAGAAATCTAAAGTTCAAATCCTCACAACCAAATTTGAGGAAATACGTATGGAAGAAAGTGAAACTTTCATAGACTTCTATACAAGATTAAATGACATTTTTAACTCTATGTGGGGTCTCGGTGATAAAATCCCAGAAAGTAAAGTCTGTGCAAAGATACTATGCTCACTACCTGAACGGTTCAATTCAAAGGTGACCGCGATCCAGGAACTTCGTGATACGGATAATATGAGGGTAGAAGAATTAGTTGGCTCTTTACAAACCTATGAGTTAACTTTTAAAGCTCCTAAAGGTAAACCTATTGCACTTAAATCTTTTAAATGTATTTTTCAAGAAAATAGTAATTCTTATTTAGAAACTTCTGAAGATGATATGAACCTTTAAGTTAAAAAGTTTTATAAGATTTTCAAAAGTAAAAAGAGGGTTGATTTTCAAAAACCTAATGAAAAGAAAAGATCTAAAACTAAAACTTGGAAATCTTTAAAAAACAGTCAATGTTACAACTGTCGTGAATATGGGCATTTAGCAAACAAGTGTCCTAAAGAGGATAAACCTAAAAAGAAAGGTATGTTAACTACTTGGGATGAATCTTCTAGCTCTGAAGCTTCTTCTAAATCAGAAGATTCTGAAATCGAGTCGGGTAAATGAAGTCAAAGCCCTTATGACTCTAGCCAACTTCACTTTTTCAGATCAGGATGATTCAACTAGTGAAGAAAATCTGAATAATGATCATGAAATTGAAGAAGATCTTCAAGATGCGTATAATGCCCTATACAAGGAAAGTTGAAAAATTGCTGTAAAATTAAAACTTCAAAAAGAAAAGTTTTCGAAACTTAAAGAAAATTTTGATAATCTTGTTTTAGAAAATTCTCATATTTCAGACTGTTTTGAAAAAACTAAGTGCGACTTAGATTTCAAAAACTCCCAAGTTGAAAACTTAAAAATTGAAAACGAAAGCTAAAACTTGAAATCTCTTCAGTTTTGAGTTTAAAGGACACATGAAAGTATGCCCAAGGTGATCTTAAGTTAGAAAAACTATTATCTAGATCTAGAAAATCTGGCGACCGATCTGGATTGGGCTACGACAATAGTATTCCTCCTAAATTTAAGAATACTCCCAAGTTTGTGAAAGGAGAGTCTTCAAACTCAAAAGAGAAAAGCCTAAATCAAAATTATCCTAAAAATGCTAAAACTTTTCAATCCTTGAAACCTAAAAGCAACCATATCAATTATAAAAATCAGAATTGTAATCCTTTAGCTGAGAAAATTGTTGATTTACTTAAGGAGCTGTTAAAATCTAACTCAGTGGGTCGGTCTTATAACAACTACAAAAATAAGAAGACCAACTATACTCCTAAACCCAAGACTGTAATGAAATGAGTTCCTAAAGTTACTTGTTTGGTTGCCCACACTACTTTCAAAGCTTCAAGCTATTTAAAGTGGTACCTAGACAGTGGTTACTCCGGACATATGATAGGCGACAAGGGTCTGTTTACCAACTTTAAAGATATGACTGATGGTTCAGTCACATTTGGTGATGGTAGCAACTGTAGGATTGTTGGCCAAGGTACGGTTCAACTCTTTAACCTCCCTTTATTTGAGAATATTTTATATTTAGAAGGGTTAAAACACAACTTATTAAGCATTTCTCAAATATGCGATAAGAATCATATCGTAAAATTTACCAACCTAGGATGCGAAATTTTAAATAAGAATGGTTTTGTAATATTAACTGGTTGCAGAACTTCTGAAAACTGTTATATTGTAAGTAATTTTAGCTCATCTAATCTATCGTGTTACATGGTCCATACCGATAAGAATGAGTTATGGCATAAACGCCTCGGACATGTACACTACCGCAACTTATATAGATTGAGCAAAAGAGAGTTAGTAAGAGGCTTACCCAAAATACAGAAAATAGATAAAATATGTGGTAAATGCTAGATTGACAAACAAACTAGGAGTTCTCACAAAAAGGTGGACTCCAATGCCACATCTAAATAGCTCGAACTCCTACATATGGATCTTATTAGACCAACTAGAATGGAGAGTCGAGGTGGCAAAAAGTACATTCTGGTAATTGTTGATGACTTTACCAGATATACTTGGGTAGTCTTCTTAAGAGACAAATTAGAAACTCTCAATGAAGTAAAAAAGGATACTTTGATGTATCCAAACTGAAAAAGAGTCTTAGGTCTGTAAGATCTGTAGTGATCATAGATTAGAATTTGAGAATAGCGGTTTTGAAATGTTTTGCAGTGATTAAGGAATATCACATGAATTCTCTGCACCCACAACACCAAAACAAAATGGTATAGTAGAAAGAAAAAATAGAGTGCTTCAAGAAATGGCAAATGTAATGTTAAGCTCCCTAAAAATCTTTGAGCCGAAGCCGTAAATATTGCGTGTTATATAATTAACCGTGTTTATACTAGAAAATTAAATAGTAAAACGGCTTATGAAATGTGGTTTGATAAGAAGCTTAATGTCAAATACTTTCGAGTTTTTGGCAGCAAGTGCTACATTTTACATGACCGAGAAAATCTGGGTAAGTTTGACACCAAAATTGATGAAGGAATATTTTTAGGATATGCTCTGAATAGTCGAGTGTTTCGGGTTCTTAATAAGAGGACTGGTGTTATTCAAGAATCTATTAATGTGGTTATTGATGATCACTTGAATATACCTGTTTCAAGTTCAGAAAATGATAAAGTACTTCTAATTGATAAACCAGATACTTCATTAAGTCAAAATAACTCTGAACTGAGGACTGTTAAAGATCATCCAACAGATCAGATTCTTGGAAATCCTCTCACTGGTGTGCGCAATCGTAGACAACTAGAAAATATGTGTAATTACGTGTGCTTTACGTCTTAGATAGAACCGGCTACCGTAAAAGAAGCTCTTACTGACGAAAACTGGATAGTTGCGATGCAAGAAGAGCTTAATCAGTTTGTTAGAAATGATGTTTGGTACTTAATTCCAAGACCTAAACATAAGCACATTATCTGAACTAAATGAATTTTTAAAAACAAGTTTGATGAACTTGGTAATATCATTAGAAACAAGGCTAGGCTGGTTGTATAAGGGTACATTCAAATTGAAGGCATCGATTATGATGAGACCTTTGCCCTAGTAGCTCGTCTTTAATCAATCAGACTATTTATATCCATTGCATGCTTTAGAAAATTCAAAATATACCAAATGGATGTAAAGAGTGCTTTTTTAAATGGTGATTTGCATGAAGAAGTGTATGTTGAACAACCAACGGGTTTTGACGACCCTAAGAATGCTGATCATGTCTATCGCCTAAAAAAGGCTCTCTATGGTTTGAAACAAGCTCCCAGGGCATGGTATGAAAAGTTGACTAAGTTTTTGCTAAGTCATAATTTTCTAATGGAAAATGTTGATAAGACTTTATTTGTTAAGAAACATAATGATCATATTTTAATAGTACAAATTTATGTTGATGATATAATTTATGGATCTACTTGTGCTAACATGACTGTTGAGTTTGCAAATCTTATGAAATCTAAGTTTGAAATGAGCATGGTTGGGGAATTGAATTATTTCCCAGGGTTGCAAGTTAAACAGCAACTTGATGGTTTCTTTATTTCTCAAACCAAATATGCTCTGAACTTAGTTAAAAAGTTCGGCTTTGAGAATAGGAAAATTTTAATACTCCTATGAGTACAACTTTAAAACTCTCAAAGGACTCTACAGGTAAGAGTGTGGATCCTAAACTATATCAAAGTCTGATTGGAAGTTGTTTTATTTAACTGCAAGTAGACCTGATATTGCATTTAACATAGGAATTTGCGCTAGATATCAATCTGACCCTAAAGAGTCACATTTAACTGCTGTTAAGCGGATTATGTGATATGTCGTAAGTTCAGCTAATTTGTATCTTTCGTATCCACATGATACTGGTGTTCAACTACCTGGTTACACTGATGCTGATTGGGCTGGTAACATTGATGATAGAAAATCAACCAGTGGTGGCTGTTTCTATGTTGGAAATTGTTTAGTTTCTTGGCAAAGTAAGAAACAAAGTTTCGTATCGCTTTCAACTGCTGAAGCTGAATACATTGTAGCAGGTAATGCATGTATTCAGCTTGTATGGATGAAAAGGATGTTAAGTGATTACGGAATTGCACAGGACTCTATGGTTTTATATTGTGATAATTTCAGTGCAATTAATATATCTAAAAATCCAATCCAGCATTCACGAACCAAGCACATTGATATTAGATATTACTACATTCATGAATTAGTGGAAGAAAAGATAATTTCTTTGGAATATATACCGACCGAGACTTAACTTGCTGACATATTCACAAAACCGCTCAATAAAAGCAGGTTTTCTCAATTGAAATTTGATCTTAGTATGTGTAATTTGAATTGATTATTCATGCATTTCTGTATCATAATATATATGTCTGTGTGTGTGTTTAAAATGTCAAATTTCATGAAAATTGCTCATTTTAGGCTATGTATGACCAGTCGAGTACATACTCGACCAGTCGTGACATGACCGGTCGAGCATGTACTCGACCAGTCGTGGATCGTGGGTTTCACCTTTATTTGGGGGAAAAATCTCTTTTTTTTCATTTTGTGCTTCTTCTCCAACGGGTCCTAGGTCAACCGGTTGAACCCAACTCCTAGTGCTTCAAGGTTAGTGCTTTATTTCCATTTTCCTTATAGATTCAAGTTCATATCACTCCTTTTCTATCTTTGGTGTGATTTATTCTTGTTTCATTGAGGTTTTTGGGGTTTTCTTCTCCAAAATCTTATCTTGAGAAAACCCACTCTACATCTTTTACAACCTCTTGTTTCCTTGATTTCCTAGTTGCAAATGGAAGGTAGAGGCAAGAAGAAAAGTTCTCGTGGTCCTTTTTCTAGATCGACACCTATCATAGTGCACCACCTTCGGTCATCCGAAGATGATCCCTCCTATGTGCGGGATATAAGGTTGCACAATGTAATAGTTGAACAACCTGTTCATGTTGAACATCTTGCTCCATTTGAAATCCTTCCTCTTCTCCAATCTGTAGGATGGGATAACATTCTACATTGGGGTGGGCCGGCATACTGGTGCATTCCGCAAGCTATATATGCATGTATTTCTGATTTTTCAACTGAAAATTTAACATTTATTATTGCTCCTAGAGAAGGTCCATTTGAAATAGACCGACATTTGATCTCTAGTCTAATGGACATACCTGTTAATGACGAAGGTATTCCAATTAGCACTTTAGTTGCTAAACCATCTGAATCAGAAAAATGTATGCTTACTAGAGAATTGTGTAATATAGAAGCGCAATGGAGTACTAATGAAAATGCGCTTGCTTCAAAGTATTTGTTACCCAGATACAGAGTCCTTCACAGGATATTCATTTCTAATGTGTATCCCCGTTCTGGTAACAAAATTGAACTCACTACGTTCATGGTTCAGATTCTTCATGCCATTGTTTCTAGAGCCAATGTCTGTCTTCCTTCTTCAATCTGTCACTATATCATTCAATTCCATCTCCATCCTGGACACAGTGATATCCCTTTTGCTTATCTGATGACTATGTTAGCCACCCATTTATTAGTGACTATGCCTGTTGAAGAGACTCTCATTCAACATCTAATATTCAACAACTCCAATATAAACAAAATGAATCTGAAGGTTGGCTGCAGGCCAAGTCAATGTGGGTGTTAGAAGAGTTGCTGTAGTGAATGAGGAAGAAGGTGATTTACCTCCAGATGACATTAACATGGATGATATTTTTGATGAGATCGAGTTTGACTCAGCAGATGATCCTGACTATCAGCCGTCTGACTTTGATGCGCGATTGCGCTCTCTTGAGGAGAACGTAGAAAATATGAATGTGTCCTATGATATGCAGTTCAAATATATGTGCAAATATCTTAGGCGCCTGAACAAGGGACTTCATAAACTTGAACTTACCATACCTGCTCCTTCTTCAGGATCTGATTAATATTTTCTCATATGGCATGTAATAACTCTTATGATACTTCGCTTTCTTTCGGTTTGTGGGATTGAATTTGGTTGAACTCTGGTGATGTTGGTTGATTATGCTTGAACAATACTTGCTTATGATTTTCATATCTTGATTATCTTGATCCATTATTCCTCTTTGCTCGTCTTATTCTTCCTTGTGTATCTATATCCGGTTTCATGTCTTGGTTTCTTCCTTTATCATATTGTGACAAAAAGGGGGAGAATTTTGTCATGCTTGATATATGGTGTTTGCAATATATGGCATGTGGATTGTGGACATGTAGCCTTCTTTGTGTAAGAGGGTGGAGTAGGTAAGGGGGAGTAGTATTGTTGGAGGCATTGATGTGAATTAATTAATGCGACTTGTTTATAACTGGCGCATGATTCTTTAACTAGGTTGACTGGTTTATATTGATAACTAGTGCATGATTCTTTGTGCATATAATGCTTATGTTATTATGAAGTGTGTTTTGTCACAAATTTGACAAAGGGGGAGATTGAAGTGCTATGGTTTCTAGCTCCTATAATTGTCAAATTTTGTAGTGCTAAAACATCTGGGAATCTGTGTCTTGTGTAGCGCATCAATATATTCAAGACAGTGCAAGGACAAGACAATAGTCTTTACTTTAAAATCTTTAAATGCAAGATTATTTATTCGTGTTCAAGTACATCATCAATTGTGAATTCAAGCTTTCAAGGTTCAAAAGTTCAAGTTTTTCAAGGCTTCATACAAATTAAGAAAAAGTTTCTATACTTTGGTCCTCAAGCTCAAGCTTTAGAAGTCTCGAGTTCAAGCTTCTATGAATGACAAGATCTCAAGCGTTGTGAACTTCAAAGAACATCTATCAACTGAAGGAAAAGAAGTTTCAACGTTCATACATCATGTATAAGGTATGAATGACCCTAATTGGCCATAGGGTAGGTCATTTTGTATACATAATTTAAATTGAGTCATTTAATAAGTGCATAGACTGTTTCTCAACTAGTCTTGGACTATGTTCGACTAGTCCTAGCACTGGCTCGACCAGTCCAAGAATTCCTCGACCAGTCCTAAGGTTGTTACTGATTTTCAAGAATTTTTGTTAAATCCTCGACCAGTCCTGGAGACTGCTCGACCAGTTGTGTAAACAGTGCTTGACTAGTCTTGCAGCCTCAACTCAAAGTCTAGTAACTAAAAATGGTTCCACATGACCAGTCGTGGACAGGACTCGACTAGTCATGGTGGCCACTCGACCAGTCGAGCAGAGCCTACGACCAGTCGTAGAATGACTTTATACTATCACGCTCAAAATTTTAAAAATCTGTTGGTCCTATAACCAGCCGTACCGACCTCAGGATCAGTCGAGAGTGCGATTTCTTCAACTATAAATAGAGCACGAATTTCAGAGTTTTATATTCAATTCAAGCTAAATCAATACGTCGCTTTGAGAGATAAGTTAGTGATATTCTTAAGCTATCTAATGCTCAATTTATATTCTCTTTAATTAGCTTTCTTTGTATTTGATTTTGTATTCTGCATTCCAATCATATTTGAAAGAGGGATTGAAGTATTCCCATTTCTTGGAATCCAAATCAAATCAAGCTAGCCCATGGTGCTTTAAATTTAAAATCTATCTAGACCTTAGAACCATTTCATAAGTGAGTGTGGACATTGAACTTCTACGTTGAACTTCTACTCCGATTTGGTTCTTCCGGGCTACATCTAAAGGAGAATATCCAGGTATTTTACATTATTATAAATTTCTATCTTTTGGTTTCATTGAGATTGTGCCAGAAAAATCTCTCTGTTTTGGTTTGTCTGAGGTGATCCAGAAAACTTAGAGTGTGGGGTTTTTTGAATTGTGTAAGCCCACTTGAAAGACACAATTGTGAGGATTTTAGGTGAACCTTGAAAAACCTATTTTCATAGTGAATGCTAATATTCACTATGTGATGATAGTAGGAGTGGAGTAGTTATGTGGTTGTTTTTCTAAACAGTTGGTGTATACACAAGCGAACCACTATAATTTCTGGCCTTATGGATTGATTGTTTATTTCTCTATGTGGATGTTTGTAATTTCCCTTTTTGTATTTTTGGAGAATGTTGTAATTTCTTTTATGCAAGTGTGGGAATGTTGTAATAATTTAGATTTCTTTCCTCGCTATTTATTTCTTCATTCCTCTGTATCAGTTTGAACTTTTGATACACAGACCTTTCTAGGAATCAGGTTGTCCTATCATAAACCTTTGGTTTTTGGTGTAAGGTTGTCCTTAGAACAACATCTGTATCAATCTCTCAAAACTCGTACATTTGAGGTTGTATTTAATTTCAGCATTGTGAGATTGTTTATTGCTATCAGTATTTGTATTTGTTTAAATTCCGCTGTTAATTTTAAATTTGGCATAGTCCTATTCCCTCCCCCCCACCCCCAGACTTAATAGCTCGGCCTTTTCACTTTTCCACTATGGTCAACTACAGAGGTGGGACTACATAATTCTTAGGCCGAACTAGTCTAACCCACTTATGTTGAACCCCATTATCCGCCTAACAACGGGAGGTCATAAGTTGCCTAGAAAATTGATAGTGGATAATTTACAAGCTCGTCACATACAACCTATCTTTGCTTACTTATAAGCAGGTCAGGTTAAACCTTTCAACCAATCAACATGCGTTGGTGAGAGTTGCCGCTTACTTCAGTATTTCGACATTCCAGGGCTTTGTTCTTCCACCCGGTCTAAGGTCCCAATAGTACCAATTGGGGTTTAGGGACTTTCACACAGGGACCCTCTAATCATGTCTTGTTGAATTTCACATTTCCGGTGTGGTGTCCAACTCAAGTCATAACAAAGTATGTTTCATCTTATTTACAATCACCGTATACATAAGTCCACACACAAGCACAATATATCATGTTTTTCAAGGCAAGCATAGGATGACTTTCCTCATATGGTCTCCTTATGAATTTAAGTTCCTCATAGGGGTCTCATGTAATGCATCCTGTATCTAGATGGTTCACATACTAATCCTAGACACATCGAGTGTCGCAACACAACTCACTGTGATCACCATACCATGATATGAATCATTCACTCTCAATCATACAATGATACAACAACTATGAACCATGCATATGATATGCACATGACTTAGCCAATCTAAATCTAATCCGGGATTTATTCCACTATAAGACTTCATGCCACAAGCATGCTTTTTCTCAAGAGTTAACAACACCAAAAGGAAGAAGGATAACTCTTTCAAATGTTTTGTCAAACAGGTAGCAGGCGGACTTTGTAAGGGACAAAGAGAGAAACCGATGGAAATATAACTAACTAAATCAGAAAATCCAGCAATAACCTAACCAACTAAATCAGAAAATCTAACAATAACCTAATCAACTAAATCAGAAAATCTAGCAATAACCTAACCAACTAAATCAAAAAATCCAGCAATAACCTATCAGAAAATCTATTCTTCTATAAGGCTTTCACCGAAAATCCAGCAATAACCTAACTAACTAAATCAGAAAATCTATTCTTCTATAAGGCTTTCAGGGAAAATCCAGCAATAACCTAACCAACTAAATCAGAAAACCAACTAAATTAGAAAATCTAGCAATAACCTGACCAGCTAAATCAGAAAATCTATTCTTCTATAGGGCTTTCAAGTAATCTAACGCACATATGTTCGTGCTCCTAATCTATGCACTCACCTGTAACAATCAGAGGATTGGATTTCAAACTCGGCTTCTACTTCCTTTCCTTCTTCTTCTTCTTCTCAACTTCAAACTTAAATTAGAAGAGAGTGCTAGAAATGGGTTGTTGAAAGAGGTTTTTTATGTTTACGGACTTAAAAATGGTTTTAAAATTGGCTTTTGTCTAAAAGAAGGGTTGAGAGGTGTTTAATGATGTTTTTGAGAAGTTTAAGTTGATGGTAACAATAAAAAAAAATGTTATTTAAGTGATTTGAAATAAAACATTCCAAGGATTTTTTAAAAATCAACTTCATTAATTGAGTTATTTTATCAAAATATAGATGTGCATATCTATTGATAACTTACAATCCGGGTGTCATATTGACATGTTGTTTTTGCCAGTAATTCCGTAACTTGACTACAGTCACAATAATTAGGCTCTCAGACCTAACGGATTTGAAAAACCCAATGATGGCCCACCGCCAGATAAAATAAGGACATAGTTGTCATTTCTTAGATTGTTTAATTTTAAGTTCATATATTAAAATTCGGACATCGGGTTGAAATACAGCTTGCAGCTCGATAAAAAAACAACATTTTGATCAAGTCAAATTATTCTCGGGGCCAATGAGCCTACAGTCAATGGCTATCCAGTGTACGAACTAGATGTCGGGGCCTCGGGTCTTACAACTCTCCCCTCAGAAAAATTTCGTCCTCGAAATTTCAAAACATATTTGGGTATAACAGTACAATACAACAATAACCATATCATACTTATACGTACATATGAATTAAATAGCTGAGAGTAACAACTGCGTATCTTTGCTTCTCGTTCACAGGTTGCTTCTTCTACAGAATGATAACCCCATTGGACTTTAACTAAGGGGATGACTTTAATACGAAGAACTTGTTCTTTTCTATCCATGATACAGATTGACTGCTCAATATAGGATGCATCTTTTCAAATTGCTAAGGATTGCCAGTCAATAACAGGTGCTATTATCTTCGGATCACATTTACGAAGCATCGAGACGTGAAAAACATTATGAACTCCAGATAATTGGGGTGGCAAAGCGAGACGATAAGCTACAGTGCCAACTCGTTCAACAATATCAAAGGGCCCTATAAACCTCAGGACTAACTTTCCCTTAACACTAAATCATACTACACCTTTCACTGGTGAAACTCAGAGATATACACGGTCTCCCTCGACAAACTCTAAGGGTCTACGTCGTCGATCTGCAAAACTCTTTTGCCGACTTTGAGTTGTAAGCATACGTTGTCGAATAAGATCAATTTTTTTAGATTTTTTTCATACAATATCAGGACGTAAAAGACATCACTCACCAATCTCAATCCAACAATTTGGGGACCTACAAGGTCTATCATATAATGCCTCATAGGGAGCCATGCCAATAGTCATCTAAAAACTATATTTATACGCAAATTCTGCTAACGGCAAGTGGTCATCCCAACTATCAAAGAAATCTAATGCACATGATCTGAGCATGTCCTCGAGAATCTGGTTAACTCTTTCGGACTGCCCATCTATTTGTAGATGATATGTTGTGCTAAATCTTAAAGTAGTCCCCATTGCTTTTTAAAAACTCTTCCAAAACTTTGATGTAAACCTGGGATCTCGGTCAGATACAATCGAAACAGGTACACCATGTAATCTAACAATTTTGTTTATAAACAAAGTTGCGAACCGATCTTTAGACCAAGAAATACAAATAGGAAGAAAGTGGGATTTCTTTGTCAAACGGTCTACAATAACCCATATAACATCATGTCGATGTAAGGTTTTTGGTAAACCCATAATGAAATTCATAGTTACATGTTCCCACTTTCATACTGGTATCTCCCAAGGTTGTGATTTCTCTGCAAGCTTTTGGTGCTCTGCTTTTACTCGTTTGCAAACGTTACATTTTGACACATGTCTAGCAACTTCACATTTCATTCCAGTCCACCAAAATTGCCTTTTCATGTCCTTATACATCTTCATAGATCCTGGGTGGATATTAAACTTAGTCCGATGTGCCTCATCCATAAGGGCCTTCTTCAATTCTGAGATATATGGAACATATAATCTGCCCTAAAACCGAAGTCCACCATTCAAACCCATCTGCCTCTCCGATTGACTTTTCACTATTATCACATCTTTACAAAACAACGCCCATTGATCAAACCATTGAGCTTCTATTACTTGAGATATCAAAGAGGACTGAATCGTCAAGTTTGCTAATTGAACAACTGAGGACTGTAGAGTCATCTCAAAATCAAATTCAACTATATCTTCTACCATTTTCCACTCTCGCATCATCAATTGTGCCACTTGGGCCTGTAGCTGACGACCTAAAGCATCCGCCACCACATTATGTTTTCTTGGGTGGTACTGAAGATCAAAATCATAGTCTTTCATCAATTTATCCAACGTCTCTGCCTCATATTTAACTCGGCTTGTGAAAAGAGGTATTTTAGGCTATTATGATCCGAAAAGAGTTCGAATCTAATCCCATACAAGTAATGCCTCCATACTTATAGGGGAAAAACTACCGCTACTAACTCTAGGTCGTGTGCGGGATAATTTTGCTCATGCAGCCAAAGTTGGCGAGATGCATATGATACTACCTTGCCCTGTTGCATTAGGACACACCCCAAACCTATAAGCGAGACATCTGTATAAACAACGAATCCCTCACTCCCAGATGGAAGAGTGAAAATCGATGCCGTCGTAAGATGAGTTTTTAGTTCCACAAATGCCTGCTCACAAGATCCACTCCAAACAAACATTGCATCCTTTTGAGTCAATCGATTCAGTGGGGCAGCCATACGAAAAAATCCTTTAACAAAATGTCTGTAATACCCTGTTAGACCTAAGAAACTCCAAATCTCAGATGCATTCTTTGATTGTTTCCATTACAAAACTGCTTCAACCTTAGCTGGATCAACTGAAACTCCATTCTTCGAAATTGTGCCCCAAAAATTTTACTTCTTCTTGCCAAAACTCACATTTTTCTAGCTTAGCATATAGCTAGTGGGCACGAAGGGTTTGCAATGTCATCTTTAAATGACACTCATGATCCTCCTTGGTCTTTGAATATATTAAAATATCATCAATAAAAACAATAAGAAACTGGTCCAAATAAAGACGGAATACCTCATTCATCAACTGCATAAATACTGCAGGTGCATTCGTCAGACCAAGTGACATAACCTGAAATTCAAACTATCCATAAAGAGTCACAAAAGCTGTCTTCGGAATATCCTCCTCCGGAACCCGAATCTGATGATACCTAGATCGTAAATCTATCTTCGAGAAATACTGTGCACCACTCAACTGATCGAATAAATCATTTATTCTTGGGAGCAGATACTTGTTTATAATCGTAACCTTATTAAGCCCTCTATAATTGACACACAACCGTAAAGAACCATCGTTCTTTTTTACAAAAAGCACAGGTGCTCCCCAAGGTGAAGTCCTGGGGCAAATAAACTCCAAACGATGTAATTCATTTATCTGTCTTTGCAACTCATGTAACTCTAATGGTGCCATATGATAAGGGGCTCTGGATATAGGGGCAGTGCCGAGGATAAGATCTATTTGAAACTCTGTACGTCTAACGAGTGGCAAACCTAGAATTTCTTGAAAAACATCTGGAAAATCACGTACTACCGGCAACTGTTCAATACATACACCTTTGGACTCTTTATGAATACAGGACATCAAAGTCTCTATAAACTTATCTTTAGGATCAGTCACAAACTGAAATCGAGGCTGGTGAGGTATAGAAAAGGTGACTGTCTTAGTTGTACAGTCCAACATTGCATGGTACTTAGATAACCAGTTAATTCTCAAAATCACATCATACTCTAACAACACTAAAACATAAAAATCGATTGGAAGGGCATACTCTTCTATGTAAACAGGATAGTCCTGGCATATAGAACTCAAAACCATTATTTTCCCTAAAGGAGTCGAGAGCTCTAATCCATTGGTCATCGATGTTCTCGGCAAATTCAACGACTGACAAAAAATATCTGCTATAAATGAATGTGATACGCTAGAATCGAAAAGAAAACGTGTTAAAAGGGATGATACTATAAGTATACCTTCTATGACTCCTCCCTTAGTCTGAGAATCTCTTTACTGGATTGCATAAACACTAGGTTGCATCTAAAGGGATAAGGGTTGTCTACCTTGTTGCCGCTGTGATTGCTGTTGAGATTGTTGTTGTTGGGACCTATACTGTGACCTATATGGTGGCCTTTGCTGCTGGGGTTGCTGATGTCTAGGTGGTTGATATAGCTGCTGTTTCTATGGATTGGGACAATCCTTTTTACGGTGCCCTACACCACCACAATTATAATAGGCTCCAGAAAACTGTCGCTGAGGAACAGACTGTGTTACTGGGGATCTGAAATCAGGTCTGGCTAAATTATCATATCTAACTGCAGGCCTCTATGGGGGTGAAAATGAATGAAAACTACTATCACTCTCTGAAATAAATCTTCTCTTCCTTTGCTGATTAGAAGTAGATTTTAACTTAGACTTGGGTTGCACTGGAGGAGTCCGAACAAAATTCTTTCTATGCGGCATCGTATAGACAAAACACCGAATTAGCCTAAAAAGAACAAGTACACCTATACAATATAAACAATACTAAATAACCATACAACTCCTCTACTTCGCAAAGCATGAACCTAACAACTCTAATGCAACAATGTATAGTAAATACAATATATGATATATGCGGATATTTCCCAGATCATGCTCTGATACCATCTTCTGTTACATCCCTAAATCTAGTGTCAGTAATCCGTGATTACTATACACCAAATTTTGGTTGACAGCCTCCATAGAAATCCGATTTTGGGGCTTCTAACTATTGTATACTACGTCCCATAAGCGGGGCTCCACAAGGAGGATTTTTTTAAAGTAAAGACAACACATACATATCATTTCTCAAAATTTCATCATATTCAACATGTGTTACTGTGTACAACTGAGCACATCAAGGCAAAACCAAAACATAAACTATGTCATATTTACTATACCTGCTATACATATACAGGGTACTGGAAAAAAATACACTGATATGTACAAGACAAAAAGGATAACTGGAGTTCACAACCTCTACTCCTTCAGCTCCCTACTCTTACCTATAAAAAAAATAGAAAGGAAACCTTGAGCTACTAAGCCCAGTGAGTGTGTGTGTGCAGTGAAAATGCATGTTTCATGTCATGCTCATATCATGCTAGGCCTACTGGGCCAATAACAATAAAAGAATGATACAATGCATGATGCCACTTTTCATGTTGTAAAATTTTCACATTTCCCAATTGGATCACCAAGGTTTGAAACAAAGGTGGGATTGCTACCCATTTGCACATGCTTTTCCACCGTGGTCAACCACAGAGGTGGGACTACATAATTCTTAGGCCGAACTAGTCTAACCCACTTGTGTTGAACCCCACTATCCGCCTAACAGCGAGAAGTCATAAGTCGCCTGGCAAAACGATAACAGAAAATTTATGAGCTCATCACACACAACCTATCTTTGCTTGCACATAAGCAGGTTATGTCAAACCTCTCAACCAATCAACACACGTCGATGGGAGTCGACGCTTACTTTGGTATTTCGGCATTCCAGCGCGTTCTTCCACCTGATCTAAGCATTGGTTGCTCCCGATGGTACCAATCAGGGTTTAAGGACTTTCACCCAGGGACCTTCTAATCATGTCCTATTGAATTACACATTTTCGGTGTGGTGTTCAACTCAAGTCATAACAAAGTATGTTTCATCGTATTTACAATCACCGTATGCATAAGTCCACACACAAGCACAATATATCATATTTTTCAAGGCAAGCATAGGATGACCTTCCTCATATGGTCTCCTCTTGAATTTAAGTTCCTCATAAGGGTCTCATGTAATGCATCCTATATCTAGACGCTTCACATACTAATCATAGACACATCGTGTGTCGCAACACAACCCACTATGATCATCATCCTATGATATGAATCACTCACACTCAATCATACAATGATAAAACAACTATGAACCATGCATATGATATGCACATGACTTAGCCAATCTAAATCCAATCCAGGAGTCATTCCGCTATAAGAATTCATGCCACAAGCATGCTTTTTCTCAAGAGTTAATTACTCCTAAAGGATGAAGATAACTCTTTCAAACATTTTGTCAAACAGGTAGTAGGCAGACTTTGTAAGGGACAAAGATAGAAATTGATAGTAACCGATGGAAACCGATGGACAAATATAACCAACTAATCAGAAAATCTAGCAATAACCTAACCAACTGAACCAGAAAATCCAGCAATAACCTAACCAACTAAATCAGAAAATCTATTTTCTATAGGGCTTTTGAGGAAAATCCAGAAATAACGTAACTAACTAAATTAGAAAATCTAACAATAACGTAACCAACTAAATTAGAAAATCTATTCTATCGGCCTTTCAAGTAATCTAACGCACATATATGTGTTCTCCTAATCTATGCACTCACCTATAACAATCAGAGCATTGGATTTCAAACTTGGCTTCTACTTCCTTTTCTTCTTCTTCTTCTTCTCAACTTCAAACTTAAGCTAGAAGTGAGTACTAGAAATGGGTTGTTGAAAGAGGGTTTTTATGTTTATGGACTTGAAAATAGTTTTAAAATTGGCTTTTGTCTGAAAGAAGGGTTGTGAGGTGTTTTGTGATGTTTTTAAGAAGTTTAAACTGATCGTAACAATAACAAAATGTTATTTAAGTGATTTGAAATAAAGCATTGCAAGGATTTTAAAAAAATCAAGGTCATTTGAGTTATTTTATCAAAATATACATGTGCATATCTATTTATAACTTACAATCCGGGTGTCATATTGACATGCCATTTTCGCTAGTAATTTCGTAACTTGACTGCGGTCACAACGGTTAGGCTCTCGAACCTAACGAATTTTGAAAACTCGATGATGGTCCACCGCCAGATAAAATAAGGACATAGCTGTCATTTCTCAGATTGTTTAATTTTAAGTCTGTATATTAAAATTCGGACATCGGGTTGAAATGTGGCTTACAGTTCGATAATAGAATAATATTATGATCAAGTCAAAATATTATCGGGGCCAATGGACCTATAGTCAATGACTATCTAGTGTACGAACTAGATATTGGGGCCTCGGGTCTTACAACTCTCTCCTCAGAAAAATTTCGCCCTCGAAATTTCAAAACATATTTGGGTATAACAGTATAATACAACAATAACTATATCATACTTATACGTACCTAGGAATTAAATAGATGAGGGTAACGACTGCGTATCTCTGCTTCCCATTCCCAAGTTGGTTCTTCTATAGAATGATAACCCCATTGGACTTTAACTAAGGGGATAACTTTAGTATGAAGAACTTGTTCTTTTCTATCTACGATACAGATTGGCCACTCGATATAAGATGCATCTTCCTCAACTGTTAAGGATTTTCAGTCAATAACAGGTGCTATTATCTTTGGATCACATTTACGAAGCATCGAGACATGAAAAACATTATGAACTCTAGATAATTGGGGTGGCAAAGTGAGACGATAAGCTACGATGCTAACTCGTTCAACAATATCAAAGGGCACTATAAACCTCGAGGCTAACTTTCCCTTAACACCAAATCGTACTACACCTTTCATTGGTGAAACTCGGAGATATACACGGTCTCCCTCGACAAACTTTAAAGGTCTACGCCAGCGATTTGCAAAACTCTTTTGCTAACTCTGAGCTGTAAGCATACGTTGTCGAATAAGACCAATCTTTTTAGACATTTTTCATACAACATCAGGATGTAAAAGACATCACTTACCAATCTCAGTCCAACAACTTGGGGACCTACAAGGTCTACCATATAACGCCTCATAGGGAACCATGCCAATAGTCGCCTAAAAACTATTATTATACGCAAATTCTGCTAACGGCAAGTGGTCGTCCCAACTACCAGAGAAATTTAATGCACATGATCTGAGCATATCCTTGAGAATCTGGTTAACTCTTTCAGACTGCCCAGTTGTTTGTGGATGATATGCTGTGCTAAATCTTAAAGTAGTCCTCATTGCTTTTTGAAAACTCTTCTAAAACTTTAATGTAAACCTCAGATCTCGGTCAGATACAATCGAAATTGGTACACCATGTAATCTAACAATTCGTTTATAAACAAAGTTACGAGCCAATCTTTAGACCTAGAAATACAAATAGGAAGAAAGTGGGTTGTCTTTGTCAAATGGTCTACAATAACCCATATAGCATCATGTCGACGTAAAGTTCTTGGTAAACCTACAATAAAATCCTTAGTTACATTTTCCCACTTACATACCAGTATCTCTAAAGGTTGTAATTTTCCTACAGGCTTTTGGTGCTTTGCCTTTACTCATTTGCAAACGTTACATTCTGACACATGCCTAACAACTTCACGTTTCATTGCAGTCCACCAAAATTGCCTTTTCATGTCCTTATACATCTTCGTAGATCTTAGGTGGATAGTAAACTTAGTGCAATGTGCCTCATCCATAAGGGCCTTCTTCAATTCTGAGATATTTGGAACATATAATCTACCTTGAAACCGAAGTCCACCATCCAAACCTATCTACCACTCCGGTTGACTTTTCCCTATTATCATATCTTTACAAAACAACGCCCATTGATGAAACCATTAGGCTTCTATTACTTGAGATATTAAAGAGGGTTGAATCGTCAAGTTTGCTAATTGAACAATTGAGGACTGTAGAGTCATCTCAAAATCAAATTCAGTTATATCTTCTATCATTTTCCACTCTCGCATCATCAATTATGTCACTTGGGCATGTGGCCGATGACTTAAATCATCCGCCACCACATTAGCTTTTCCTGGGTGGTATCGAAGATCAAAATCATAGTCTTTCATCAATTCCATCCAACGTCTTTGCCTCATATTCTAGTCGTGATCCGAAAAGAGTTCGAATCTAACCCCATGCAAGCAATGCCTCCATACTTTTAGGAAAAAAACTACCGTTGCTAACTCTAGGTCATGTGCGGGATAATTTTGCTTATGAGTCCTAAGTTGGCAAAATGCATATGATACTACCTTGCACTGTTGCATTAGGACGCACCCCAAACCTATAAGCGAGGCATCTGCATAAACAATGAATCCCTCACTCCTAGATGGAAGAGTGAGAATTGGTGCTGTCATAAGACGAGTTTTTAGTTCTGAGAATGCCTGCTCACAGGCTCCACTCCAAATTATTTTTTTTTGCATCCTTTTAAGTCAATCGAGTCAATGGGGCAGCTATATGAGAAAATCCTTTAACAAAACATCGGTAATACCCTTCTAGACCTAAGAAACTTTGAATCTTAGATGCATTCTTCGGCTGTTTCCATTGCAAAACTGCTTCAACCTTAGCTGGATAAACTGAAACTCCATTCTTCGAAACTGTGTGCCCTGAAAATTTTACTTCTTCCTGCCAAACTCACAATTTTTCAGCTTAGCATATAGCTGGTGGGCACGAAGGGTTTACAACGTCATCTTTAAATGACACTCATGATCTTCCCTTGTCTTTGAATATATTAAAATATCATCAATAAAAATAATAAGAAACTGGTCCAAATAAGGACAGAATACCTCATTCATCTACTACATAAATACTACAGGTGCATTAGTCAAACCAAATGACATAACCTGAAATTCAAACTATCCATAACAAGTCACAAAAGCTGTCTTCGGAATATCCTCCTCCCGAACCCGAATTTGATAATACCTAGACCTTAAATTTATCTTCGAGAAATATTGTACATCACTTAACTGATCAAATAAATCATCTATTCTTGGGAGCGGATACTTATTTCTAATCGTAACCTTATTAAGTCCTCTATAAATGACACACAATCGCAAAGAACCATCCTTCTTTTTTTTTTTTTTTTTTACAAAAAGCATAGGCGCTCCCCAAGGTGAAGTACTCGAGCGAATAAACTCCAAACGATGTAATTCATTTATCTGTCTTTGCAACTCATGCAACCTTAATGATGCCATATGATAAGGGGCTTTGGATATAGGGGCAGTGCCGAGGATAAGATCTATTTGAAACTCTGTACATCTAACGAGTGGCAAACCTAGAATTTCTTAAAAAACATCTAGAAAATCATGTACTACCGGCAACTGTTCAATACATATACCTTTGGACTCTTTATGAATACAGGACATCAAAGTCTTTATAAACTTCTCTTTAGGATCAGCCACAAACTGAAATCGAGGCTGGTCAGGTATAGAAAAGGTGACTGTCTTAGCTGTATAGTCCAACACTGCATGGTACTTGGATAACCAGTCCATTCCCAAAATCACATCATACTCTAACAACACCAAAACATAAAAATCGATTGGAAGGGCATACTCTTCTATGTAAAGAGGATAGTCCCGGCATATAGAACTCAACACCATTCTTTTCCCTAAAGGAGTTGAGAGCTCTAATCCCTTGGTCATCGATGTTCTCGGCAAATCCAACGACTGACAAAATCTATCTGCTAGAAATGAATGTGATGAGCCAGAATAAAAAAGGACATGTGCTAAAAGAGATAATACTACAAGTATACCTTCTATGACTCCTCCCTTAGTCTGAGAATCTCTCTGCTGGATTGCATAAACACTAGGTTGCGTTTGAAGGGATAATGGTTGTCTACCTTGCTGCCGCTGTGACTGCTGCTGAGGCTGTTTTTGTTGGGACCTATACTGTGACCTATATGGTGGCCTTTACTACTTGGGCTTTTGATGTTTAGGTGGTTGATATAGCTACTGTTTCTGCAGATTGGGATATTCCTTTTTACGGTGCCCTACACCACCACAATTATAACAGGCTCCGAAAAACTGTCGCTGAGTAACAGACGGTGATATTGGGGATCTAACATCCGGTTTGACTGCATTATCATATCTAACTACAGGCCTCGTTGGGGGTGAAAAGGACTGAAAACTACTACCACTCTCTAAAATAAATCTCCTCTTCCTTTGCCGATTAGAAGTAGATGGATGAGTACTTTGTTGTTGGCTCCAATCATACTAAAAATTTTGTGCCTTCGCTACTACTCCCTCTAGGGTCGGCAACTCAAACCCTCTAACTCAAGATCGCAAACTAGGATGCAAATGTTGAGGGTCAAATATTGCATACTAGATCGTAGTTATTACCTGATTTTACGAGCATGATACCGTTTAACGCCCTATTTTAATCGTGTTTGTGATGCAGGGTGTATTTAGGAGCCTGGACTGGAAAAGGGTATTAAAAGCATGGATTTATCGCTCATAAATCACCAAGTCAAGGGACGGACCCCAGGGGACCGAGATCGAAGAATTTACACACCAGATATTCGAGAAAATCAAGTCTATCACATTAAAGAGGCCTGAAAATCATCTAGAATGCAAGATCACAGGGTTCCCACCATCCGATTGGCTTAAAACTTTACATATGGTATGAGGATCATAAATTAACCATACACATCAAATTTCAGCCATTGGGCCCTTGTAGAAGTGGCCCAACGGACAGATCAACCCCTAAAATCCTGATTTAGGGCCCGCTTGGTATCTAAAAATGCTTCAATTTTGGTCTCAACCCTTTAAATTATATGGAAAATAGGTTGGATAGAGCAGATTTCCCAAATACATCTCAGTACACGTGGACCAGCTGTGCACCAAATTCCATAAAGTCGGTCAGCGCACGCTGACCGACTCAAATCCCTTTCCTGCTTGAAGACGACCACCAGACGGACAACGTCCGTCCAATTTTTTATTGTAGGCCCCACCCATCATGTATTTTGATAATTTGGACCGTCCATTCGCTTCAGAGGTGGGGCATGACCCTCGCCTAAGTGGCTGTTTGGCCCCTTGTGCACGTATACACGCGGATCGTCGAAAAATGCAGGATAAACGACAAGTTGGTTTGATACAGTGGACCGCACCAAAACCTGATAAAAACCACTCTTAGCTAGGGCTAAGAGGTGAAGCTTGTGGTGTAATGGGTGGTACTTTATATCTTTGATTCATGTTATGAATTGATGTTGATTCTGGTTTTGATTATAAGAAATACCTCTAGTTTTTAATGGTTTGTTGTGATTGAAATTATAGATCTGCGATAGCTTTGAGTATTTCCTTTTCATTATTTGATTGTAAAGTTAGGAAGTCTTGTTGTTCACTATTGCCCCTTGGACATAGTTGGCTGATGGAATCCTTCCTGACATTCATACATCTTTCAGATTGGTTGTTAATTAGTTTAATTCTGTTGTTTACTTTGTCTCATGGGCATATTTTTGTGATGGAATCCACTCTAATTCTCATACCGCTCACCTCTTTGAAAACTAGATCAAAGGAAGTTCAGATTGAGTTTTAGTGATATATCTTCCAACTGGATGAAGATGGGACTTGAAGTCTAGTTGAGTTCATGAATCAAGCGTAGATCTCCTTGATCTCTACAAGTGGATCCTCTGAATCCCTAGTTTCCCACCTTTAAATTCTACAAGTTTTAGTTTACTATTTCACAATTATTCCCTCATATTCACCGGATTTAGATTTTATCTTATTCTAGTTCTAGTTCGAGTTACTTTCAGATTACGTACAAGGTTTAGTCCCTATGGATTCGACCTCAGTCTTACCGAGATTATTACTACATCACAACCCTATACTTGGGATGTGAACATGTTTTTGGCGCCGTTACCAGGGACTGACGGTTATGTTTTTCTGAAATTGACTAGTTTTAGAATTAGGTTAAGATTAGGAAATTTCTAACTTTAGGTTTAGGTTTTCTATTTTTAGAAATTTTCTAATTCTGGACTTCTTTTTCTTTTAGAAACTAGGTTAGTAATTTCCCTTTTTAGAAACTCTTTCTAATTTAGAAACTAAGTCATCTTTCCTTTATTTTATTTTTAAAAACTTTTTAATTCTAGGTTTTCTTTTAGGTTTAGAGCTTTACTAATTTGTTTTTAAAAAATTTCTATTTTTGATTATCTTTAGAATTCTTCTTTCTTTTTTTTTAAGAAAATAGTTTACTTTCTATTTTTAGACTTTCTATTTTTAGAAACTAAATTGTTTTCTTTTGTTTTGCAGGTTTTTAACTTAGGGACTCCAATTTGGTAACTTCTTTCCAACCCTCTCTTTCTTTCTAGATTTTTTATTTCCTTTCTTAGGATTAGGATTAGAATCTGAATTGAGGGTTGCAAGTGTTTCGTGCCCAAGTGGGCTTGTGACAACACTCGACGTCTCTTGACTGAAGGAGGATTAGTTGAGGGGTTGACTATCTATCGCAGGACTAGACACTGCTCAAGATCCCCTGAGTTAATTGAAGTGATGGCTGAAAACTAACCTCTTCTACCCCAACCTAGAGTGAGGGACATTCAGGATGAGAATGAGGTGCATCAAACACCCCTGCCTCGTACTTTACGAGATTATTTACAACTGGCGGGGGTGAGTACGCCCTCATGCATGGTTTTTCCTGAGAATGCGGGACACATGGATATCAAGCCAGGGGTGATCCAACTCCTTTATAAATTTCATAGGCTTGAGTAAGAAAATCCATATTTATATCTAAAAGAGTTTGAACGGATCATAGCTACTTTATACTTTCCTAACGTGTCTGATGACACGGTCAGGTTAAAACTCTTTCCCTTTTCTTTGAAAGAGAAGGCTAAGATATGGTTACATTCACTATATCCTCAATCTATTGGCAGATGGAATGACATGACAAGGGAGTTCATCAAGAAAATTTTCCCATACCATAAGACGAACACCCTTAGAAAGTCGATCATGAACTTCGCTCAAAGGGCAGATGAAACATTCTTCCAATGTTGGGAGCGGTTCAAGGATCTTGTCAGTTCATGCCCACAACATGGTTTTGAAACGTGGTGCATCACAAACTTTTTCTATGATGGACTAACATCTCCCATGCGCCAATTAGTCGAGACGATGTGTAATGGGGAGTTTATGAATAAAGATGTCGATGAGGTGTGAGACTACTTTGATAAGCTTGCTGAGAACACATAATCATGGGACGTCTCCCCTAGACTGAGTACTATGTCTAGACCGACTCATTCCAAGGAAAGGGGTAGAATGTATCTCCTGAAAGAGGATGATGATATCAATGCTAAAGTGGCTAATCTTACTAGGAAACTCGAGGCCATAGAATTAAAGAAGGATAAGGCTAAGGAAATTGTTTGCGGAATTTGTGCTTACAACATTCATACTACTGAAAATTGCCCAACTATATCTGCCTTTCAAGAAGTATTGATGAGCAACCTAATGCCTTAAGTAATTACCAAGGACCTTTCAGTGGGCCCACCTCTAACGCATATAATCCTGGTTGGAGAAATCATCCCAACTTCAGTTGGAGGAATGGACAAACCGCTACACCTCAAGGTTTCCTAAATCAAATTCCAACTCAAGAGAAACCTCAAGAGGATTTGGTTCTAAAACACTTTCAAAAGCAAGCGCTTTTCAATCAGGGTATGCTACAAGCCTTTCAAGACCTTACAAAAGCGATACAAGGACTTAAGGATGAAAATACGATTGGTAACAAGGGGAGCTTCCCAGCTCAACCTCTTCCCAATCCTAAACTACAATATGAAGTTAGCGACCCAAGCTCTTCAAATCAGATGGAGCAAGCTAAATTCATCACCACTCTTAGGAGTGGGAAGATCATTGATAAAACTACTCTGGTTAGGGCTGAAAATCCTAAGGACCTGGAAGTGGACAAAGAAGATGGATCTATCCATGCCCCACCAGAGTTAGAACTGGAACCTCAAGGGAAGCCGGTTGCTCCATTTCCCCAACGGTTGGTTGCACCAGAACCCCTCTTTAACTCTCAAGATATTCTAGAGGTGTTGAAACAAGTGAAGGTCAACATTCCTCTACTGGATGCCGTGAAATAAATACCTTCATATGCCAAATTCCTAAAAGACTTATGTACAACTAAAAGACGGCAGAATATTCAAAAGAAAATCTTTTTGACTGAGAAAGTAAGTGTCATCCTAAAGAAAGATGTGCCACAGAAATTCAAAGATCCCGGTAGCCCAACCATATCATGTGTAATTAGGGACTATCGAATTGAGCACGCACTTCTTGACTTGGTAGCGAGCGTTAATCTGATTCCCTACTCGGTATACAAACAGTTAGGTTTGGGTGAATTAAAACCCATTCTAACCACACTACAACTTGTTGATCGTTCTGTTCATGTACCAAGAGGGATAATTGAGGATGTGTTGGTACAAGTTGACCGATTTTATTACCCTGTAGATTTTATCATCATGGATACCGAACCCATTGATAACATGAGCACTCAGATTCCCGTCATTCTTGGTCGCCCATTCCTTGCTACTTCAAACGCAATTATCAATTGCAGGAATGGTGTCATGAGTATGTCTTTCGGGAATTAGACATTAGAAATGAATATCTTTTTCTACACAGGCAGACGATTAGAGGATGATGACAATCTCCACAACATTAACATGATTAACACTTTTATCGAAGATAGGACACCCTTTACCTTATCCTCTGATCCTCTAGAGACGTGCTTGGCCCACTCCCATGATTTTAATGATGACATGATTAGATAGACGTGTGCCATGCTTGATGCTGCGCCGGTACTTGAAGTTAACCGGTGGAGGCCATAATTTAAAGAGTTGCCCCAAACTGATGAAGTGTCTCTACCGTCTAACTTCAACCCACCGAAGCTTTACCTAAAACCTTTACCCTCTGATTTGAAATATGCATACTTAGGTCAAGATGAGACATACCCGGTGGTGTTTTCTGCCCACCTTGAGAAAGAACAAGAGAGTATGCTCGTATCTACTCTCATTAAGTATAAGGGAGCCCTTGGATGGATGATTGCGGACCTCAAGGGAATTGACCTCTCAATTTGTACTCACTGCATTTATCTTGAGGATAATGCGAAGACCACTCGGCAATCACAATCTAGACTAAATCTAAACACGAAGGAAGTGGTTAAGGCCGAGGTTCTTAAACTATTGGATGTGGGTATCATATACCCTATATCCGATAGTCAATGGGTGAGTCCAACTCAGGTGGTTCCTAAAAAGTTCGGGATCACCATCGTAGCCAATGCCAATAATGAATTCGTGCCAACTAGAGTTACTACTAGTTGGAGAATGTGCATTGACTACTGGAAGTTGAATACTATCACGAGGAAGGACCACTTTCCTTTACCCTCTATTGATCAGATCTTAGAAATGTTAGCTGGTAATTCCTATTACTGTTTCCTTGATGGGTATTCGGGATACAATCAGATAGAGATTGGCCCTGAAGATCAGGAAAAGACTATCTTTACATGTTCCTATGACACCTTTGCTTACCGAAGGATGCCATTCGAACTATATAATGCCCTTGCCACCTTTCAGCGATGTATGATGAGTATCTTTTCTGACATGGTGGGGCAATATTTGGAGGTCTTCATGGACGATTTGTCTTTGGTCCATCTTTCAGTGAGTGCTTAGAAAGTCTTAAATGTGTGTTGAAAAGACGTGAAGAAAAGAACTTGGTACTTAATTGGGAGAAATGTCATTTCATGGTTCATAAGGAAATTGTCCTTAGACATATTATCTCGTCCAAAGGAATTGAGGTGGATAAGGCAAAAATCGATCTTATCTCTAACCTACCTCTACCCAAGAACATACGGGATGTGTGATCCTTTTTAGGACACGCCGGATTTTACAGAAGATTTATAAAGGACTTTAGTCTCACCTCTCGTCCTCTATGTAATCTACTTCAAAAGAATGCACCATACGAGTGGACTGAGCCATGTCAGGAAGCTTTCACTAAGCTTAAGGGCATGTTGACCAGTGCACTCATCATATAGCCACCCGACTAAAGCATTCCTTTTGAACTTATGTGCGACGCGTCTGATTATGCTCTTGGGGCGGTTCTAGGCCAGAGAAAAGATAAGAAACCCTATGTTATTCATTATTAGAGTAAGACTTTAAATCCTACCCAAGTGAACTACTCGACTACGGAAAAGGAACTCTTGGCTGTAATGTTCACTTTGGATAAATTTAGTATTCGCTTTGGATAAATTTAGGTCATACTTAATCGGATCCACGATCATTATTTACACAAATCACGTGGTGCTCAAGTATCTTCTGTCTAAGAATGATGCTAAGCCCCACCTGATAAGATGGATCCTCCTACTTCACGAATTTGACCTGAAAATAAAAGATAAAAAGGGAGTAGAGAACGTAGTAGTTGACCATCTTTCTCGCCTTAATCCCTCTGATTCCCTTAAGACAACACATCAATGACATGTTCTCTGACGAACAGTTGTTTATAGTCTCCTATTCACCTTGGTTCGCTAATATCGCTAATTATCTAGCCACAAGTTTCATACCGACACATTGGACTGCGCAAGATAAGAAGAAATTTTTCACCGAGGTGCGCAACTTTTTCTGGGATGATCCATATTTGTTTAAATATTGCCTAGACCAAATCTTAAGGAGATGTGTGCCAAACGATGAACATTAGAGTGTCATCTCCTTCTATCACTCACAGGCCTCTGGTGGTCACTTTTCTGCTAAAAAGACCACGACCAAGATTCTTCAGTGTGGCTTTTATTGGCCCACTATGTTCAAGGACACTCATGAGTTTTGCAAAGTTTGTGAGTGTTGTCAGAAATTGGGAGCATTGTCCCGTCAAAATATGATACCCTTGAATCTCATTCTTATCATAGAGGCATTTGATTGTTGGGGCATCTATTTCATGGGACCATTCCCCCAATCTTTTGGAAATCTATATATTTTGCTCGCCGTCGACTATGTCACTAAATGGGTTGAAGCAATTCCATGTCGGAATAATGACCATCGCACGGTCATTAAATTCCTAAAAGAGAACAGCCTTTTCTGATTTGGAACACCTTAAGCTATCATTAGTGATGGGGGCTCATACTTTTGTAATAGGCTATTTGAGAGTTTAATGAAGAAATATGGTATCTCTCATAAGGTGAGCACCCCATACCACCCACAGACAAGTGGGCAAGCTGAGATTTCCAATAGGGAGATCAAACACATTTTGGAGAAAATGGTTAACCCTGACCGTAAGGATTGATTAATCTGATTGACCGATGCGTTACGGGCTTACCATACTGCTTTTAAAACCCCTATTGGAATGTCTCCCTTTAGACTTGTTTATAGGAAGGCTTACCACTTACCTGTGGAGTTGGAACATAGCGTCTACTAGGCGATCAAAAATCTGAATTTCAATCTGGACAACGTTGGCTCGCTACACAACTTCAGTTGAATAAACTCGAAGAAATCCGGAATGATGCGTATGAGAACTTGAGAATTTACAAGGACAGGATGAAGGCGTTTCATAACCAATATATTTTACAGAAATCATTCATGCCTGGTCAGAAAGTCCTTTTGTATAATTCTCGATTACATCTCTTTCCGGGTAAGCTTCGATCTCATTGGACTAGCCCTTTCACCGTTGTTAATGTTTATCCTCAGAATCTAGACATTGGCAATGAGTTTAAAGTAAATGGACATCGCCTAAAGCCATTTGTCGAGAAATTTGATGCAGAGGACATGTCCATGCCTTTGACTGATCCTGTTTGCCAGGATTGATCTCCTAGTCTAATGGAGGTATAAGTAGGTTTCCTGGACTAGGGTAGTTTGCTTTATGTTGTTCTAGGTTAGTCGGTTTTATACCATTAGGTTAGTTTATTTTTTACATTATTTTAGGATAGTTTGCTTTTATTGGTTTAACTCTTGTGCTAACCCGCTCTCACGTTGATATCTTTGGAAAGCCTCTTGATTCTTTCGTCTAGGTACTATCTTCCCATCACTCCTCAAGAATCAAATTCATGTGCTTTCTAACAACGACGAACCGCTACCGGGAAAAACTTATGATCGAACTGGTCTTTAAATGCTTCCCATGTCCACATAAATTTTGGATCTGCTGAACGAATAACTGACTTCCACCATTGTTCTACCTCTCCTTGCAACTGATACATCGCTAAGGTAACACATTGCTTAGAAGTATAACCCATAACTTGAAAAAGTTTCTCTAATTCTGACTTTCATAACTCGGCTGCCATAGGGTCTGGCTTGCCAGAAAAACAAGGTGGATCTAGACATCTAAAATCCATAAAAAGAGCACTGGCCCGCTCCTGTGCTGACGTCTTAGGAGTATAACTAAATTGCTACTTTTGATTAGTCATTATAGTTGACATAGTCTGCAGCATTTGTTGAAGTTGTGCTATAGGAATAGGTATAACTAGGTTTGGAACAGATTTTGATGTAGATTTTGATTTAAACTTAGGTTGCACTAGAGGAGTTTGTTTAGACTTGGGTGGCACTGGAGGAGTCCGAACAGAATTCTTTTTAGGTGGCATCTTATAGATAAAACACCGAATTAGCTTAAAAAGAATAAGTAAACCTATACAATATATACAATACTAAATAACCATACAACTCCTCTACTTCGCAAAGCATGAACCTAACAATTCTAACGCAACAATGTATAGTAAATACAATATATGATTTATGCAGATATTTCCCAGATCATTCTCTGATACCATCTTCTGTCACGACCCTAAATCTAGTGTCGGTAATCTGTGATTACTATACACCAAATTTTGGTTGACAGCTTCCGTAGAACTTCGATTTTAGGGCTTCCAACTATCGTATACTAAGTCCCATAAGCGGGGCTCCACAAGGAGGATTTCTAAAAATAAAGACGACACATATGTATCATTTCTCAAAATTTCATCATATTCAACATGTGTACAACTGAGCACATCAAGGAAAAACCAAAACATAAACCATGTCACATTTACTATACCTGCTATACATATACAGGGTACTAAAAAAAATATACGCACTGATACGTACAAAACAAAAAGGACAACTAGAGTCTGTAACCTCTACTCCTGTAGCTCCCTTCTCTTACCTGAAAAAAAATAGAAAGGAAACCTTGAGCTACTAAGCCCAGTGAGTGTATGTGTGTGCAGTGAAAATGCATGTTTCATGTCATGCTCATATCATGCACAGGCCTACTAGGCCGATAACAATAAAATAAAGGTACAATGTATGATGTCACTTTCCATGTACCAAATTTCTCACATTTTCCAATTGGATCACCAAGGTCTGAAACAGAGGTGGGACTCACATATGATTGTTACCCACTTGCACAGGCTTTTCCACTGTGGTCAACTACAGAGGTGGGACTACATAATTCTTGGGCCGAAGTCTAACCCACTTGTGTTGAACCTCACTATTTGCCTAACAACGAGAAGTCATAAGTCGCCTGGTAAAACGATAGCGGACAATTTATGAGCTCGTCACACACAATCTATTTTTGTTTGCCCATAAGCAGGTTAGGTCAAACCTCTCAACCAATCGACACGCGTCGGTGGGAGTCACCACTTACTTTGGTGTTTCGGCATTTCAGCGCTCTGTTCTTCCACCCGGTCTAAGCATTAGTTGCTCCCCATGGTACCAATCGGGGTGTAGGGACTTTCACCTAAGGACCCTCTAATCATATCTTGTTGAATTACAAATTTTTGGTGTGGTGTCTAACTCAAGTTATAACAAAGTATGTTTCATCGCATTTATAATCACTGTATGCATAAGTCCACACACAAGCACAATATATCATGTTTCCTCATATGGTCTCCTTATAATTTAAGTTCCTCATAGGGGTCTCATGTAATGCATCCTGTATCTAGACGGTTCACATACTAATTATAGACACATCGTGTGTTTCAACACAACCCACTATGATCACATACCATGATATGAATCATTCACTCTCAATCATACAACAATACAACAACTATGAACCATGCATATGACTTAGCTAATCTAAATCCAATTCGGGATTCATTCCGCTATAAGAATTCATGCTACAAGCATGCTCTTTCTCAAGAGTTAATTACACCAAAAGGAGGAAGGATATCACGCCTCAAACCTAGAGATCGAACTCACAGGAATCCTGATCGCTGAATCTGGTGCCGACAGCCTCCGTAGTACCCCATTCTCAGCTTCTAGTGCCCATACGCCAAATTTCGATCCTGGGATCCTATAAGGAGGATTTTCTAATGTACATTTATCTTGTAAGAAGCATAACCACAAGTTTACCCAAATCACAAAGGCAACATCATTATCACATATCCACTAATATAAACATTTGAATACAATGCTGAAATGGAAATACATATATCAAAAATCAAAGCTCCAGAAGACCGCTACACGCTCCATGCTCAATGCTATTGCAACCTAACGCCACTTACACGCATCTATCGTGCAGAAGCTTATAGAAAGCTTAGAGGATGGTGAAAGTGTGTGCACAAGGTAAGTGCCAAGTATGTAATATAATGCCATAAATCATAGAATATCGAAAATACTGGCAAGTTCATGAATCATACGATATTAGAGTAAGCAGAAATACTAACAAGTCCATGAATACAATCAGCCATACCAAGGCTATGTGATGCAAAAATATAAACTAATATCACATATTAAGGAAGCAATGTAGACCAGCTATGCAATGCGGAGACATAATAAGATAAATATTAGATATTAAGGATGCAATACAATATGCAAATCCTAGCGAGTCCACGAATGCCGTCAACCTCATCTAGTCCATATAAATGCAAAAACGTAACAACCCAGAATACCATATGCCGCGGATGTAATGCAATATGCGGTGTGAATGAAATGGACTTGTTAATGTAATACAATCAACCTCATCTAGTTAAAGTGTGAAGTCGGGATGATAGTGCATAGTATCACAAGCTGTGAAGTTCATCACAAGGGACTTCTATCCAGACTGGCCCATACCTGGTTTGGATAGATGGACATAATGTGGTAAACCCCTGACCTCAGGTTAGTTGCACGTCCAACCGAAATCCTGGCCATGCGAAGGTACATGTAACAAATAGTTGCGCACCACTAGCCAAATTGGATAGTAAATGAATGAATGAATGAGTATGCAATTCCTGCTCAATAAGTCCACATATCAGTACGGTTCCTCTCTTGGATCATCACTGGGGCCTATTCACTCTACGCCAGCTTGCCGCCCCTATCTGAGCGCACAACTAGGTAAATGGAAGAGACCTTACTATTCACCTGCCAATATCAGGCCCAACTCGTCGATAGTAGACCCATTCATCAAGTTGGTCAAACTCAACCTAGATATTGCCCCCTCACTCAAGCGGGTAAGGTCACACCCCTTCCCAACTGATCACGACACAGTGGGAGACGCGGCCTACTGGTATACGGCCCTTACATACTCATATATATATCCATTCGGTCTAGATGTTGGGGGGTCCTCTGGTACCAAGAAGGTTTAGAGATTTTCACCCAAGGCATCTATGGTAGCCCGATGCTAATAACATATTTTCGGTGTCCCATTTGGCCTTCCACGATATGCCTGTGGAGGCTACGACTCTAATATTGCTAGGGCGTACAGTAATCATAATACACAATGCAAGATACATGAGTCATACAATCCAGTCATGCATCAATCCTGCGCATACCGTGTACTCATATGAGACAATCTCCACCTATTAGGGAGTCTCATAACACCATGCTCAATGACATATGCAATGGTCAACCACATCCCATAACAAACATGCAGATGATGAGTATGGGCATGTATCATGATGCTATGCTTTCACATACTCATAATCGGCATCAATAATCGGTCTCGACAATCAGAATCGACCTCAATAATCAGAATCGGCCTCGACAATCGGAATCAGCCTCGACAATTGGAATCAGCCTGGTCAATCGGAATCGGCCTCGATAATCAGCCTATACAATTGAAATCAGCTTATACAATCGGAATCGGCCTCGATAGTCGGAATCGGCCTCGATAATCGGAATCAGCCTCGATAATCAACCTCAACAATCGAAATCAACCTTGATAATCGGAATCAGCCTCGATAATCGGAATCGGCCTCGATAGTCGAAATTGACCTCGATAATCGAAATCGGCCTCGATAATCGAAATCGGCCTCGACAATCGAAATCGTCCTTGAAAATTGGAATCGGTAGTCAGCCTAACAAAGGGCCTAAGGGAAGGTCATAATGAGGACATTTAACCATCATTATCCATCAATGTGGACATTCAACCAGCATTGCTCCCAAGGAGTGGCCCACATAGAGCCAAACATAAAGTGGGCCCATGGCCTCACTCAAGGGCCTAATATACATCATCATGGGCCTCATCACATCTAATGGACCTAATCATATGGGTCGAAAATATATCACAATGGGCCACGACCCATGGGCCCCAAATACATCACATCGGGCCTCACTAAACCGGCCCTAAATACCTCACATTGGGCTTTACCAAATGGGCCCCAAATACATCAAATGGGACGAGTCAAATGGGCCGTATCAAATGGGCCAAATCAAATGGGCCCAAACCAACCACACCATTCATCTATATCTAGAGATCATTTTAGAGCATTATCATAAAATGAATCATATCCCAAGGATCATCTGGACCATACCACAAATGGCAGTGGTGATAATGATTTCCGCTATTGAATTTCAATGGGCCCACCATAGTATTTATTTTCCATCTAGTCTGTGCATAAGGTCACAAAGACCTGAATATAGAGGAAAAATAAATATTATATTGATTCAAAACTTCTGTAATCCCAAAAGGGGTTTCAATGGTAGATGTTCAACTCCACTATTCGTTGTAGTGTGGTCCACCTGATAACAGGATCTGTCTTATTTTGTCACAAACTCGAGACGGGTCGCCAAAAGGATGAACGGTGTGGGTGAAATACATCCATAAGGTGGGTCCCACCCGTCCAGCATGTAGGACGGCGTGGCAAAACCCATGCATCACGGTGGCCCCACATAAATAGATGGACGGTAGGGATACAACACATGCATCATCTGGTGGGGCCATACCTGGCACACCAGATAGATGGACGGTAGGGATACAACACATGCATCATCTAGTGGGGCCGTACCTGGCACACCAGATAGATGGATGGTAGGGATACAACACATGCATCATCGAGGGCCCATGACCGTTTCCATTGGATGGACGGTCCGGATAACATATCTGCTGCACCGTCTGGTGCAGATAAGATCATACATCACGGTGCGGTCCACGTAGTGGCCCACCAATATAGTACCATTAATATAATATATATAATATAATATATTATATATACCTGCACAATGGCAAGATGTTGCCCATACTCACTATCTAGATCCATCTGGACGGTGCAGATTTCATATTAAAGGTGGGCCCCACGTGGGAGTGGCTCACCATAGGATCTTTATATTAAATATAATATATTATATTATAATATATATATATATATATATATACACTACACCTGATATATTATAATATTATATTATAATCTTAAGGCATCCAGTCCGTAGTATATATATATATATATATATATAACAGCTCCAGCGTCCAGGCCCTGGAGACTTGGATACGAGATACACATCAAGGTGGGGTCCACACGTCTCACCTGATGGACGGCGTTGATAAACACATGAATCACATGAGACCCACAAAACCTACTAATGTCAGTCAGCCGGTTGGGGTCCCATCGTTGGATGGTTTGGATGCAACACACGCATCATGGTGGGCTCCATGATGATGGATGGCATGGATATGTCACACGCATCGGGTGGGCTGCACATCAAGAGGGAGAGGGAAAAAGAGAGAGAGAAAGAAAGAAAGAGAGATGATCATGAGAGGGGAGGGACCCTGCCACTATGGGCCCTCCTATACATGCATACATCAAGATGGGTCCCACATATGTGGGCCCTCAAATCACAAAATTAACAAAAAAGCACCCACCGTTGATCTCCTCTTCCCTTCTTCCGCCAACACGTTCTAGAGCTCCAAGGGGTGGATTTTAACGGTTGAGATGGACTTTGGATGGTAGGATTGGGTGTAGGAAGGTGGGCCACACCAAGCTTTCTCCTCTCATGGAGCTTGGACAATTACTTGCTTGGAGAATGAGAGAGATAAGAGAGATGAGAGAGATGAGAGATGTGAGTGATGGGTGAGTGAGTGATGAGAATACTTGTGTAAGAGAGAGAGTTGACTTTGGGGAGGGTGGTTGTACTTGGGGATGGGTGTGAGTGATGGGAGTGATGGAATGTATACTTGACATTTGATGTGATTGATTTGATTAGAGATTCTCTTGGGATTGCAACACGTGGTGTTTTCCTTGAACTGAACGTGGGCTTACATCTCAAGGCCTGGGTATTGCCTCAGTATGCGAGACACGACGTCGGAACCTCGGTGATGGCGTGGTCGCAATAATACAAGTCTTGAGTCGAGCTAACTCTGAAATACGGGACACGACTCAGGGCTGCGCACAAATGCCGATAACATATTGCGGTTGCCGAAATTCGACCGGGAGGACCGCGGAAGCCTACGGAACGGTACGGGCTAGGATACGGGTATCACAAAGGATAACCCTTTCAAAAGTTTTGTCAAACAGGTAGTGGGCGGACTTTGTAATGGACAAAGATAGAAACCGATAGAAACCGATGAACAAATATAACCAATTAAATCAGAAAATATATTCTTCTATAGGGCTTTCAAGGAAAATCCAGTAATAGCTTAACCAACTAAATCAGAAAATCCAGCTATAACCTAACTAACTAAATCAGAAAATCTATTCTTCTATCGGGCTTTCAAGTAATCTAACGCACATATATGCGTGCTCCTAATCTATACACTCACCTGTAACAATTAAAGGATTGGATTTTAAACTCGGCTTCTAATTCCTTTTCTTCTTCTTCTTCTCAACTTCAAACTTAAGCTAGAAGAGAGTGTTAGAATGGGTTGTTGAAAGAGGGTTTTTACGTTTATGGACTTCAAAATGGTTTTAAAATTGGCTTTTATTTAAAAGAAGGGTTGGGAGTTGTTTTGTGATGTTTTTTTAGAAGTTTAAGCTGATGGTATAATAGAAAACTGTTATTTAAGTGATTTGAAATAAAGCATTCCAAGGATTTTAAAAAATCGAGGTTATTTGAGTTATTTTATCAAAATATAGATGTGCATATCTATTCATAACTTACAATTCGGGTGTCATATTGATATGCCATTTTCGCCAGTAATTCCGTAACTCGACTATGGTCATAACGGTTAGGCTCTCGGACCTAACAGATTTTGAAAGCTCAACGGTGGCCCACCGTCCGATAAAATAAGGACATAGTTGTCATTTCTCAGATTGTTTAATTTTAAGTCCGTATATTAAAATTCGGGCATCGGGTTGAAATGCGGCTTACTGTTCGATAACAGAACAACATTATAATCAAGTTAAAATATTATCAGGGCTAATGGACCTACAGTCAACGGTTATCCAGTATACAAACCAGATGTCGGGGCCTCGGGTCTTACATGAAGGAGGAATGAGGCTTTCCATTTTAAGAAAAATGGTTGCACATAGCGTTGTTACGCTCATGATTGTGCAATTGCACATGGGAGCTAACATGTGAAACTCTGGGGGTTCGGTCGGATTCGAATTCCCCATAAGAGAGACGGTTTAAATCAATCATTAGTGGGCCACCGTCGAGACAACGGACGACTGTCCATTTGAACCTAACTCAGGTGAGAAACCAAAAGAAGAGAGAAAGCTTCTCTATTTTGATAGGGCTCGGATCAACCAAGCTTGACTAGTTTGCCCAGTTCAGTGTTTAGCGAGTGTACGCCCCCTTGTGCACTCATGATCTGAAACATGGGGTCGACTGGGGTGCCTTGGGAAATTTGATTTGTCCATCAGATACCATGGGTCTAAGTAGGGCCTCTAGCCATAAATCAAGCCAATCTAAAGTCCAGGTGGACCACGTCTTGGAATCTTAGGCTTTAATTTTGAACTTTCACTGATCTTACGGTCAGATTCTTTCCATATTTGATCATCCACACACTTAATAGTTCGTAATCCGATTTATGAAAAATTTAACATTCATTTCTACAATTAATCATCCTTACATCTCAATTGAACGAGTGATCATGAGTTTTAATGGCTGAATTATTTCAGGACGGTTCATTGACGGTCCAGGAGTCCCTTAAATGAATCTAATAACTTGTTTTGATGATCTGGTCTATCATCGTACGATGTGAGGCCTAAACCCAATTATCAATCTTAAATCCCGCAGTTGATCTACAATTTCAACGATCGGATCTTGTGATCCAACAACACAATTGTTTCAGACTCATTCCTCACAAGTTCTAGGTGTCCTAAAGAATGTATAAGTGGAAATCTAGCCATTGATCATATACTTAGAGGGTCAGATGGCTCGATCTAATGGATGAAGGTTACCCCTAATGGTCAAATTTAGGTTAGAATAAGAGTGAATGTTCAGATAAATCGAGTTTGCGCTTATAATAAATTAGGCCCTCATGGTAACACCTGAGTATTGAAAAGTATGGGGTGTTACAATCTACCCCCCTTAAAAGGATTTTCATCCTAAAATTCAACACCTTTATCATGAATGGAATTAAGGATATCTCCCTACTACCTAAGGTAAAATAAATATTTTTGTTCTCATTATTCAGGCCAGCACGGAAGAACGGTCATAATAGGTCTGAATCCGATACGTCAAACTTCTGCCTGGCCGGGTAGTGAGTTCATTGATATCCTTCTTAATCCTAGTGAATATCGATCTTTAGCTTGATCAGGGCATTGAGATTATTGTAATCATCAGAATTTAGAATTTGATTCAAACCGCGTAAACTTCATGTAGACATGGTTCCGTCAGTTCGTGTTCCTAATCATTCTAATCATTTGAGATATGTTATTTAATTTTCCATTTCCATAAAGAATAAGCCTAGATGGCTCGTTATGTTTTGATGGCATTCTTTGACTATCTGGAGTACTATCCCAAAATATACAATTCAGTTATTTCTAATTGTTATAGTCACTCTACTAACTCATAAAGCTCTTAATCCTTATGAATTACTTTATAATGACTAAGAGAAATTTGTAAAGATCTCACCTGGATGGGCTCTCTCAAGGCTGGGTGTATCTAAGGTGTACATGCAATGGGTTCCTTGTTCTCATGCTTGAGGTCATGAGGCTTGAGTAGGATTTGAAGAAACCTGAATCGGTGGACAAGGATCTCCTTGTCGCACTGAAGGAAAGACTCTCTCATCCCGCAATTTCTTGAAACATTGTTTTAATATATGTCCTTGCCTTCCACAATAGCTGCAAAGCTTAACTTGACTTGAAGAATGAGTTGGGTGAAACGTAAATTTCACCCTCTTCTCAACCATATGAGATGCAGATGGCACCGACCTAGCTTTACTCATTGAACCTCGAATAGGAACACATGTTCTAACCATTGCTCAAAGTCTTCTTCTATTCGAATGGCTTCATCCACGACATCAGCGTAGTCGGTGAAATCCAAAGTGCACAATATCGACTGAATATCGGGTTGAAAACCTTCCTTAAACTTATGCATTTTATATTCCTCATCCTCAATGACCTTTGACGCATATCGTGACAACTCGTCAAGGCGCACTTCATATTGAGACACTGATATATTTTTCTTGCTCCAACTTAAGGAATTGAGCTACTTTCTCATTGCGATATCATTGAGGAAAGTATTTTTCATTGAACTTCTTCTGAAACTAAGCCCACGTCCACTCATAATCAGATGGAACTCTTCTTAGCATGCTCTCCCACCATATATCAGCCTTGCCTTCCAAGGCATAAGTGGCGAGAGTAACCTTCTAAGCGTCTGAACAACCCAATGGTCTCATCATCTTGGCTGTTCGATTCAACCAGTGTTCTACCAGGACTGGATCTGGCGCTCCTGATAAGGTCGGTGACCTCAACCTTTGAAATCTTTTAAACATATCAGCCTTACTAATCTCCTCAGTCTTTGAGATTGATGCATGAATATTGTGTTGGAGAGGCTCTAGTAGTGTGGCCACCGAAGCTTGTTGTTGTTGTATAATGGTAGTCATCTAACTAATAACATCGCCAGGTGGGGCTTTATGTTGCCCATTTGATGGAGCTGTGCCACCAAAACCCGCAGGCTGTTGAGATGGGACAGTTCCTGATGTCGACTCTCTTTCAGGATTACTTGGCCTAATTAGAGATACAAGAGTGTGATTGGGACTCCCTTCCCTAACAACCTCTTCTGTTGGCAAAGTTAACAAATAGAAAGTCTATGGTCTTAGGTGATGGGATCATGGAGCCATAATCATGTCAAAAGAAAGGATTTGTCATGGTCCTATCCACATAGGTTTAAACAAGTCTTAACCTAAGATCACGAAGCAGTTTATACTAAAACTTAGGCAAGAATCGCATGATTGGAGTGGCGTTTGAATCGATGGGAGCTCAATAACTCCTTACCCTTTGCACGATTATGTGTAGCAAGACTCCAAAGGTCCGAAGATGGCCAATGAAGCATCCTTCTGGCTGTTATGTAAATCATCACCCACGTCTTCCAATCTCGGGTCTATTGTTAAGGTTCTACGAATATCTTAAAGTTATACCTATGACTCGAGAAGAATTACAAGGGGTCTAGACTGGTGAGCCCTAGAATCTAACCAGATTTTCCCACACACCTAAATTTTATTTCTAAGTTCAATGAGTATCCTAGTAATTTTCAAGGGATCCTAAAATTTTGGATTTCTATATTCACAAAATGCCTTAAAGATAAGGGAATTAAACCAAGTTTCTAATTTCATCAATGTAACTTTGGGGTATTTAAATTTATATAAATCATGTTTTTCCCAAGGCATGGTTAATCTAAACTCTGCTCTAATACCAACTTGTAACACCTTGGTTTTCGAAACCCAAATATACTGCTCCTTTCCCAAAAACCCGACCGTTAGCCTATAAAATTCCAGTCTAAATTTAAACAATCTTATCATTAATCAGAGTTAGGAGCAAATATTGGCGGAGTAAACCATGCATTGTATAAAAAATTTCCAATCACTACCAAATTTCAAAATGTAGCGCCCATACAAGACTTATACAACCTAAATACCAAAAGTTCACTTAAACAAAAATGAAAATCTATCAACTAATGGGGAAGCTTAATATGGGTCGCAAGGACCCCGTCTAGCTCCTCAACTGCCTGCTCTACTCCAACAACCAAGTGAACAACATTGGCTTGCACTACACCTACATCAACTTATATGTTTTGATAGTGTCAATGGCTATCGTAGTGAGAAATCCCCTCTAAGATTACACACTCATCATTCATAATCCAGTATAGATCATAAGACTTGAGAAAAATTATATTAAACAACGCAATTCAAAATCATGATCATATACTTAACAATAAAGCCAATCAATATAATTTCACAATTAGAAAAATGTAATAGCAATCATAATGCAAGTGAATGTGTCCAGATAATGAAATAATCAACATACAATCTTTTATTATACCAGGAAATCACATTATACGTGAACTCTGTAATATGACTAGAAAATCAACAAGTGAATTTCCGCTTCACTCAAAAATCTTATAGAACTCCACACAGTGACTAGAAAATCAATAAATGAACTTCAGCCTCACTTCGAAATCATATAAACTATGCACAACGACTGGAAAATTAACATGTGAACTCATCTTCACCTGGAAATCAAAATACTAGTGAACTCTGCAAGGTGAATAGAAAATAAATATTTAAACCTCTGCTTCACTCAGAAATCATATTGTACGTGAACTCCACAAGGCGACTAGAAAATCGATAAATGAACTTCAATTTCACCCAGAAATCACAATACGACTTAACTCCGCAAGATAAAGAGAGAATCAACATATGAACTCTGATGTCATTCGAAAATCATATAAACTCTGCAAGATAGCTAGAAAATCAATAAATGAACTTTTACTCCACCTAGAGATCATATCAAACTTCACATAATGACTCAAAAATCAACAAGTTTATATGAATATAACCATCAAAGCCACAAAGGGGTAACAATATTCTATCACAGCCACAAAGGGGGAAATATGGGATCAAATTCACGTAGGGCGAATATGCGTTCCAAGACACATAAGGAAAATATGCGATCAAAGCCACATAGGGCAAATATGAAAAGTGCGAGCTCTTAGTCCTAAAGGGGGGGGGGGGGGGGGGTGAATAGGACTATGCCAAATAAAAATAAAATGCAGAATATAAAAGTAGATAGTTGAAAAAAATATCAATCGTAATTGCAATAGTATTGAGAGGTTAATACAAACATTGTTCAAAGGACAACCTTACACCAAAAACCAAAGTTTATGGTATGATAACCTAATGTCTTGAACTCGGTAAGGATAAAAAACTCAAACTAAAACAAGAAGTAATAGAAAGGAATCTAACTATTACAACATTCACCACATGTATAAGAAAGAGATACAAACATTCAACACACATACATCATCATCCACATCATCCACCACAACTCCAAGAATTATAGTGGTTCGGTGTGTACACCAACTATTCGCAAACAACCACACCTACTCCACTCCCAATAATCACAACCCATGTGATATTGGCTTTCACTATGAAAGAAGGTTTTCCAAGGTTCACCTTAAAACCTTTACAATTGTGTTTTCAATGGGCTATCACAATTAAAAACCCCACGCTGAGATTTTCTGGCTTATCTCAGTCAAAACCACAAGAGATTTTCTGGCTTATCTCACAAACCAAAACAGAGATTTTCTAGCTTATCTCACTAACTAAAAAGTAATAAAAATATACTTATTCGGAGATCCTGCTTAATGTAGACCGGTAGAACCGCTTCGCTTGAAAATGAGGATGTTCAATGTCCAACACACATATAGAAGGGTTCTAGGTTCTAAACGAATTTCAATTAAGCTAAAAACTGGGCTACTTGATTGAATTCCTTGGATCTCAAAAGGGTAGAGAAGAACTCCTTTTTACAGTAAGATTGAAATCAAAGAGATCAAGAAATAATCAAATAAGCTATAAAAGAATCTAAAATTACCGGTCAATAGCTTGACAATGATGGGAACTTTTCTCTTAGAGTGGTGGCTTGATTTAGCTTGGAATGAATGAAAAATACTGAGAAAAGACCTCTATTTATAGGCAGAAAAATGGTTCCTTCGACTGGTCTAAGATCAGCCTCGATTGGTCCTGAGAACAACCAAATTTCAAAAATTCTGGCGTGATCGGATAAAACCGACCCTCAACTGGTCGAGCGGCCTACTTGACTGGTCGAGCATGGCACTCGACTGGTCAAGTGGGGCACAAAATGGTTGCTAGAATTTAAGTCAAGCCCTGCTCGACTGGTCAAGCACTGTTCACACAACTGGTCGAGCAGGGTGCTCGACTGGTCGTGACCCTACAAGAAAAATTCAAAAATTTGAGATTTTTCCTAAACTGGTCGAGCCAGAACCTAGACTAGTCGAACATAGGCTAAGACTAGTCGAAGCAAAGCCTATAATAAGCATAATAACCCATATAAAAGATGTAATATGAATGACCTAATCCTATTGTCTTTCTAGGGTCATATATACCTGAAAGTTGAACAATGAACTATGTAACTTTAGTTGCTTTCAGTTGATCTTTGTACTTGAAGTTCTTGAACTTGATCTTAAGCTTGTATTTGCACTTGGACTTGAATTTGAAGTTGCACTTGGACTTGAAGCAATACTTGAAGTTGAATAAATTTCATGGCTTGAGTTTAGTATGTCTTCACTTGAAGGTGAACTTTCATCACTTCACTTGTAGGTGAACTTTCCATCACATGAACAAGTCCATCAAATCAAAGTGGTTTGTCACAACGAAATTTGACAACAAAGGGTGCTTTATATACAATACAACGCTTACAATCTCCCCCTTTGTCAAATTTGTGACAAAACCAACTTGAAAGATTAACCTATACATAAAACAAGTTCACAATTCCACTTCATAACCTAACACTCTTTCCAAAAAGAAACTCCTCCTCAATCTACTCCCCCTCAATTTGATCTTGGTGACTTGTAGAGAACCTGTACTAACAACAAATACAAATATTCAAAATACAAAATTGCATCTCTACACCATACACCAATCAACAATCCATAACCACAAAGCCTACAAAATTCTCTGCCTTTTTGTCACAACTAGACAAAGGAAGATAATAATAGTAAACAACCATAATTGTGATTATGATAATAGAAGTAGACTAAGAATCAAAGGAAATGTAAAAGTAAGCAGAGTGTAAACATTATCAAGATATGATAAGAAAAGTCATAAAGGTAGTAAACTAGAATATCAAGAAGTCATACAAGTCCAGCAAAAGATAAAGTAGTAATCAAAGTTATACATGCCCAAAAGATAAAGAAAAAAAAAAGATCACTAATTTGATTCAGAAGAAGAGGGAGGTAGAATAGATGGATCAATCTGACGGAGTCTTCTGGTAATGTGATGAAAGTACTTCTGCATATATTTCATAGATGATTTTTAACTCGGATGCAAATTGTCTTGAGAAATTTTCAAAGCATCCACCTTCTCCTCCAAAGAGCTAAGACACTCATCATACTGAGGTGGTTGATAATCAGGATCAACCTCAACATCATCGGATTCAAGTTCATCAAATATATCCTTCATCATAGTGTTGGTTGGTAGAGCATCATCTTCTCCAACTTCCTATGCTCCCTCATCCCTTTGGAAAGGATTCAGTTTCAAGTTCATCTTATTTATATTTGAGTTGTTGAATGGAAGAACTGAAACAGGGTCTTCACCAGATGGCATGACCACATTGCAATGCAAGGCTAAGGTGGTCATTAAATTGGTGAAGGGAATATATTTGTGGCCCGGATGAAGACGGTATTGGATAATAATGTAACATATCAAAGATGGAAGACAGATGGGAATACCCGACACAACGGAATGCAAAATACGAACCATGAAAGGAGTAAGTTCAGCTTTGTTGCTAGAGCGTGGATAGGCATTTGCAATGAAAATACGATGTAAGACTCTATATTTAGGTAATATTTGATTGGCCTGAAGTGCATTCCCCGTACTCCATTCTGAGTCCATGTTACATAATTTTCAGGTTAGCATATGCCTTTCTACTCATTCAACTGATCAGCTAAAGTTGGTATAGGAATACCATCATCATTCACATTTACATCTAACAAACCCGAAATTAGGTGGCGATCAACTTGGAAAGTGCTTTCTTTAAAAGTAATTGAGAAAGTCAAATTTTCAAGTGATATGTCGCTTATACAAGCAAACATCCCTTGCGCAATGGAGTGGTATGCTGGTCCGCCCCAATTGAAAATGTTTTCCCAACCTACAGCCACTAGGATGGGAAGAAGCTGAAACTGAGCTATATGATTCGAATTAACAATCCGCTCAACAATGATTTCTCGAGTATGAAAAATCTGCACATATTCGGGGTTTTCCTCAGGTGGTCGAAGGGTTCTCACCCTAAGAGGTGTAGACCGAGAAGAGGAAGCTCGAGTAACTTTCTTCTTCGTACGACCTTCAATTTGCAAGATACAAAGTAAAAAAAAAAAAAAAAAACAATGGAAAGTAGGATTTGAAGCAAATCAGATTTTGAGCTAGAACCCCTTATAAATCAAGAGAAAACCTCAAATCGACACCAAAATGTTGTAAGATATGTAAATGGGAACCCAAATATGGAAGGAAATAAAAAATGGAGCACTTACCAAGCATGAATCGAAGGTGGGTTTGATGGGTCGAAAGAGGGCCAGATGAGAAAGAAGAGAAAAATGGAAAAAAGTGATTTTTCTCTCTCATAAAGGGCCTCCAACCGCACAACTCGACTGGTTGAGTACATGCTTGACCCGTCGAGCCACAACTAGTCGAGTATGTGCTTGACCGGTCGTGCAAGCATCAAAATACAAATTTTTATTTTAATTTTTCTTATTATTTTTTAGCAATTATTTGCACAAAAATATACAAAATAAAACATGCAAATACACAATGATAAATTTAATTAGAATTACACATACCAATATCCATTATCAATTTCGAAAATCTATTTCTGTCAAGAGGTTTAGTAAATACGTCAGCAAGTTGATTTTTCGTTTAAATATATTCCAACGAAATGATTTTATATTCTACTAAGTCTTGAATATAGTGATACCGAATGTCAATATGCTTCGTACGGGAATGCTCGATGGGATTTTTAGAAATATTAATTGCGCTAGAGTAATCGCAATACAATATCATTGTATCATGTGCAATACCATAATCATTGAGCATTCTTTTCATCCACACAAGTTGGGTATAAGCATTTCCTGCTGCAATATATTCAGCCTCAGCTGTGGATAATGATACAGAACTCTGTTTCTTACTGTGCCAGGAAACAAGACAATTGCTAACATAAAAGCATCCACCACTGGTAGACTTTTTACCATCTATGTTCCCATCCCAATCAGCATTTGTTTAACCAGCTAATTGAACATTAGTATCACGTGGATACCAAAGACCTAGATTAGCTGTACTTGTGACAATCTAATAATGCGCTTGATAGCAATAAGATGAGATTCCTTAGGATCTGATTAATATCTAGACAGATACCTACGCTGAATGCTATATCAAGCCGACTTGCAGTTAAGTATAATAAACTACCAATCATACTACGATATAATTGGGGATCTATACTTTTACTTATTGCATCCTTCGAGAGTTTCATAATTGGGGATCTATACTTTTACTTATTGTTCATCGCCAAGGCGAAAAGGTTGTGTGGACTTGAAGTCCTTGATTTGGTCGTGCGACAGGTTTTGATCATCTTTCCAGTTTCATAGACAGATTCTTCTTCCTTCTGTAATTCTCTTTTTGTACTTCACATTTCCTTCATTTTTCTTGAAATGTGGAGCGAACATCCCTTGAAATGTGGAGCAAACATCCCTTGAAATGTGGAACGAACATCCCTGGAGTATCCGTTAAGACAACAAAAGGCTATGTTTGAACAAAGGAGAGAGACAAGTGGCACATGGAGTATCCGTTAAGACAACAAAAGCCTATCATTAAGACAAGCGCATGGAGTTTTGGTTAAGATAACAAAAGGCTTGTCTCAGGACAAGTTCCTCTCAAAGTGGTGCATAGAGTTTTGGTTAAGAAAACAAAAGGCTTGTCTCAAGATAAGTTCCTCTCAAAGTGGCGCAAAAGGGAGTCCCTTAGGACAACCTCCTCTCAAGGTGGCGCAAAAGCTTGTTGTCTGGACAAGAGAGAAGGAAAAGTGGTGTTAAAAGCCTTGCCTTAAGACACACTTCCATTTAAAGTGGCGTTAAAAGCCTTCTCAAGAGGAGGTTGCACGGTTCGCATAATGAAAATCCTTCCAAACAAAGCTCCATAGCATGTGGCACATGGAATTTTTCCCAAAGTATGTTGCGCAGTTCGCTCAATGGAAATCCTTTTAGAGTGTGTTGCGTGGTTCGCGCAAGAGGAAACTCCTCCAAAGTGTGTTGCGCGGTTCGTGCAAGAGGATCTCTTTCCTCTCTCTCCCTTTCTTCTCTTCTCACTTCTCTTGTATTCCAACCTTCTTATCTTCTAACCTCTCAAATGAAGCACAGGAAAGGGTATTTATAGGCATCCCTCTCTTACATAGTGGTGTTCACCACCACTTCTTTCTTCATACAACTTCCACCCTCCTTCCTTACATAGTGGTATTGTAACATCCCGGTTCCCGAAACCCGAGTACACTACTCATGTTCTAAAAACCTGAGTGTTAACCTTTGAAAACACTTAAATTTCACGTGCATTTTTTTTTCTTTATCAAAGTTAGTTATTTAGCGGGATGGAAACAATTAAGTATAAGAGGGAGTCCAAATATACGTTACCAGGATTTCAAGTGGTTACCCAAAAACTTATACAAACCAATATCTTAACTTATTACAAAACATGACAGTATAAATTTAAACACAAATGAAACTAAGAATAGAAGGTCGTAAGATCGTCTGGCTCCTCCTATTCCAGATAATCACTGGCAAGCGCATCCTTTGTGTGTCCTGCACACTGGATACGGTTTGATAGCGTCAATGGCTATCCAGTGAGTTATAACCCTCAAGATTTATCGCAGCATCAAGATAATTGAGCATACTTATCAGAGACAGTATATAACAAATAGTACGCAATGATTATCATGGGAACTAGATAAGGTTTATCAGATACGCATTCATTAAATAAGTCACACAAGATAATCTTGTTTAAATGCATGGATGCATGCACCTGCTCACAGACTTGGGGATGCACATCCAGCTGGTAAAAAGTCACCCAAGGAGAACTAGCCACCCGAAAAAAACTATGCAACGAGGTCGCCCAAGGAGAATTAGTCACCTGGAAAAATACTCAAAGGTACGCCCAAGAAGAACTAGCTACCCGTAAAAGACCATATAAGAAGATCGCCCAAAGAGAATTAGTCACCCGGAAAAGTACACAAAAGCACGCCCGAGGAGAACTAACCACTCGGAAAAGACCAAATAATATAGATTGCCTAAGGAGAATTAGTCACCTGGAAAAGTACATAAAGGTACACCTAATGAGAACTAACCACCTGGAAAAGACCATATGTCATGAGAATGTATGATTAGCCCAACCATTATTATTCCAATTTCAAACCATCATTTTAAGGAAGCTCAACGGTCACTATGGGGGGTTTGTCACTCAGCATAGGCCGACAGCTCAGGCATAATGTCCCATTCCACCATCATTTGCTCATGAGGCTAGCAAATAGGGTGTTTAAAGGTAACCTATGCAACTAGTGACCAATTATAGTTCTATAAGTGGGACTTATCATTAAAGGATTATTTAATAATAATTCATTAAAGCCACAAGGGCAAATAGCCAATCCAAGCCCCAAATATCAAATAGTCAATCCAAGCCACAAAGGGCAAATAGCCTATCATCAAGGCCGCAAAAGAATAATTAACCAAATCAGAGCCACTAGGGTAAATACAAGCCGCAAAGGCAAATAACAAAAGCTGCTTAGGCAATAAATAGTCCATAAGATGGTAAGTCCACCATAATTTCATTTAATTCATTACACAAATGGCCACTAATTCGAGGACCTCTAAATACGCCATAAAGTAATCGCAAATGGTAAAACAAGTCACGTACAATATCACTAACATTTACACATATAAAGTGCGCATCTTAAATCAGATTAGAGATACTAGAGATTCATAACATGTTAAATTACTTGAATTTAAATCTAAACATGTTGCATTTATAAAAGATTGCTCAAATGGAACTAACATTAATCATTATTTTCACATTGCACTATATTAAGAAATCAACCAACTAATTACACTAAGCTTACTATTATGATGTAGGAAAAGCTTGAAGGGTGATCCTCACCTTAGAGTCAGCTTCACTTTTCAGCAAGCGCATAGTTTAGGATCGGATCCTATCATGAATTGTAGAATGGTATAGTTAGATCCAAGTTTAAACTCTATCTGTGGTTAAGATCATAACCTAGTTTTGAATTTCTTAGGTTTAGGGTTTCGTTCTAAGCATTGGTCTAGGCTTAGATTTTTAGGATATGAGCTATAATTGATATAAGATTAAGCACAATGTAAATAATATGGGTTACTACAAAATAATTATTATCATAATGAGATAATTAATATTAACTAACATTGTAATAATAATCATTACGATGGTAGTAAATAATAATATTATGGAATGATAAATAAGATACTAATATTTAATCATTAAAATTTTATTAATAATAACTAACATTAGCATGAATAGTCTACTAATGGCTAATCATTTAATCATCATAATTATAATAATGACAATTTGTGGAAAATTAAAAATCCATTTAAGGGAAGGTAAGCTGACTCATATTGGTCGATTCAATAGCTCAACTTGGAGATGGCGTCTCTCTCCTTCCTTTCTCTTCTTAATCAGCCATGTTCAGAGGTGGGCGTTTGGGCTACAGAGTCAGCTCAACTCGGTGGAATCGACTTGGAATGAAATGCCCGAACAAACTCTCTCTTTTTATTCTCTCCATCAACTTCTTCTCCTCTCCTCTCTCTCTCTCTCTCTCTCTCTCTCTCTCTTTCTTCCTTCCTCTGAATTGTCCAGATCTGGACATGAAGTAAATGGCCCAGACTCGAGTAGAACAACCGAGTCAACTCAGCGGCATTCTCAGTTCGAACCGAGTCACCTAGACCGTGACTCGACCCTCCACACCATCCTTCTTTCTCTCTTTTCTTTTTTTTCTTCTTCTTTCTCTCACTCTCTCTGGATTACAGAGAGCCTGCTCTTGCCCAAATCAACTGGTTTCAAGTTGAAACTTAGCTAGCTTAGACTCGGTGAGTCGAGCATGTTTAACTCTATTCCGCTGAATCAAGCCCAATGGCAATCCGACACCCATCTCTCTTGCTTTCTTCTTCATCTTCATTTTCCTTTCTTCTTCCCTTCTCCAGAACTCTGGAATGAATCTGGGTCAGCAACAATCGCAGATCAAGTCGCTAGCTCAGCAGCAACCCTATAACACATGATCTCTCCTCTCCTTTCCCGTCTTACTTCTTCTTCTTTGCTTCTCCCCTTCTCTTTCTCCTCTTCTTTTCTTTTCTTTCTGATTCTCTTCTTCTGTTGAAAGGGAGTAGATCTGGACTCGCCCGAACAAGCAGCGACTCGGACCGAGTTAGCTCCACCCAATGCGGTAGCCAAATGGCACCCTTTCTCTATTCCTCTCTCTTTATTTCTCTTTTCTCTTTTATTTTTTTTGAATTCATGCCCTAAAAGGAAAGAGGCTATTTATAGCCTTGAGGAAGGTCCAGAAAGATCAGCTCTTAATCAGTCAATTAGCTACGGTTTTGGTGGCTTAGCCTATGGCGTTTTCTGGCCATGAAATTGAATCAAGCCTGTATGGCTTTGATAAAAGGTCATGGACGATTTTCTGGCATCAAGGTCCTCCAAATGGACAAGCCTGATCAGAGAATGAGGGCCACTAGGAGATGATGGGTTCCATAGCCGGTTGGAGAAGAAGAAACAACCAACAATGGTGATTTTCATTCTAAGAACCCATCTGATGATCCACATTGTTCGGATGGCTTGGATGGGTCCACTTATGTAGGGCCTATGTCCTAGTCCGTACTATTCCGTTAGCTTCCGCGGTTCTTCCGGTCGAATTCCAGCAACCTTCGTACCGTATCCGATGATTGCGTGCGATCCTAAACCGGGTCCCGCATACCTAAGTCGGTTCGAACCAAAACTTGTATCATAGCGACCGTGACGTCGCCGAGGTTCCAACGCCGTGACTCGCACACCGAACTGATGCCCAGGCTAGGAGATGTCGGCTAGTGTTCGTTCTGAAGAAAACACCGCGCGTTGTGAATATCGAGGGAATCTCTACGATATGTCCCATCAATCAATCAATCAATCAATGTTAAGTACAACCATACCTCAAGTATAACACCCATCCCTCCTTTTCCATAAGTCAACTCTCTCTCTCCCCTCACCATTCCTCTTTAACCAAAATTTCAACCCAACCCATACCTCTCCTTACAACCACCACTCCACCCATCCCTTCATCCATTAATTCTCCATTTCTCTTATTTCTTAAAAACTCTCTCCCAAGCAACAACATTCCATACGTCCAAGCTTCCCCCTCCCAAATGCCAAGTGTGGCCCACTTTCCCTACTCTCTCATCTCCTATCTCAACCGTTGATCTATCATCTACCACCATCAAAGTTGAAGGCAAGGAGCTTAGGAGCCTAAGGGAGCAAGGAGGAGGCCTAGAGGTGGGTGATCCACCATTAATTTTAATTTTTGGGCCCACTTGGTGGGGCCCATTTTGATGAATGTAACATATCCATGGAGGGCCCATAGTGGTGGGGTCCCTCCACTCCACCGATCTCTCTATTTCTCTCTATTTCTCTCACTCACTCTCCCTCTCTCTCTCTTTTCATTGTGATGGTGTGGATCCTACCAATATGTGTTATATCTACCTCGTCCATCAACATCGGACGGTGTGGCCCACCCTATTACATGTGATGATCCACACCATTCACTGTTTAGATGGACCCAATACACCTTTCTTTATATATATTATATATAATATATATGATATATATAATATAATATATATTGCATATATATAATATAAGATATATATTGTATATTTATATACATGCCGGTGGGCCACGTACATGTGGGCCAACCATGATGTTGAGTACATCCATGTAGTCCAGCATCCAGAGACACTGGACGTGAGGACGGGCGTGGCTAACAGTGAAGTGTAAACTGACGTGGGGTGTACTAGGTTGGGGTAGGCCACTCATACAAGCCCCACCTTGATGTATGTACTCAATCCAAGTCGTCTATCCTTTTCTTTAGGCCATTTTAGGCGTTGAGCAAAATTTTGGGACCAATCTGATTCTCGGGCGGGCCATACCATAGGAAATAACGGTAATACCGTTAAAACACACCTTGAATCTTCCATTTGCTTAGAACACATTACATATTGGTCTCATTTGGTCGATCATGGGTCGTAGAATCTGATGGCTGGGTCGGTTCGAACTGATGTGGGCCCTACCACGAAAAAAACCACAGAAAAACTATTTAAAAAAACTAAGCACCGTTGACGCTGCTGCAGAGCGTCCGCAGGCAGCGCTTGCGCCTAATACACAGATGACTGGGCTGGCCCTCATGGCCCCAGCTGTGGGCCGCACCGTGATGTGTTTCGAACATCAACACCATGCATTGGGTGGGCCCTTAGGGCAGTGGCCCCCCTGCTAAAAATCAGTCGTATACAGAACTCAGGTGGGCCATACCATCTAAAATCATGTGAGGACATGCCTAAAACATATAAAATCACTCGGTGTGGCCTACCTGAAATTTGGATGCAGCTGAAACTTAGTCTGAACCCTCAGTCAAGTGGGACACACATAATGGGTGGACTGGATTTGTGGACCACATTTTAGTGGGAAGATAGTTTATGGGCTCGCTGATAGTCGGAGTTGCCCCACATGAGCACTCGGTACACGCAGGATTGTTGCATGTCTGATAGAATGATTCATGCACTTGCATTAGTGTAATTGTGATTACTGTATGCCCTAGTGACATCAGGGCCATAGCCTCTACAGACACATCATGGGTGGCTGTATTGGATATCGAAAATATTATTACTAAGCATCGGGGTGTCGTAGATGTCCCTGGGTGAAAATCCCTAAACCCGATGGTACCCGAGGATGACTCTAACGTTGAGACCGAGGAGATATATGAGCGCACGAGGCCGAATACCAGGAGGCCGTGTCTCCTACTGTGTTATGGTCGGTTAAAAAGGAGTGTGCCCTTACTCGCCCGAGGGTAAGGGGCAATAATAGGCTAAGTTTGACCAGCTCGTGAATGGGTCCGCTATCAACGTGCTGGATAGGTATTGGCAGACTATTGGCCAGGCGGATAGTGAGGTTTCTTATGCTCACTTGGACTATGCGGCTAAGAGGGCGGCAGTGCCATTTGGAGTGTACTGAACCCTGGTGATTATCTAGAATGAGAACTGTACTGATATATGATGAGGATTAGTATGCTTAAGTTGCATCTCGCATTGCATGGCCGTGTTATGGCCGATAGCATTCATATCTTGCACCGCATAGCCTTAGTACGGCTGATTGCATTCATGTACTCATCACCATGATTTCGCATTACTCTGACCTTGCATTCTGAGCACGCTTATATTGCACACACACTTACATCACCCTCTAAGCTTTCTATAAGCTAATACATGATCGATGCATGCAGGTGACACCAGGACGCAGCCATAGCATAATAGCAGCAGGAGCGTGTAGATGAGCTTTTGGAGTTTCTATCTTTTGCATTATCTTGTATTTCCTTTAGATGCATTGTACTTAAAAGTTTTTGATCATAGTGGATTTTGTGATGGTGCTCTTGTGGTTATTATTCGTGGGTTATGCTTATGGTTATGCTCATTATGAATTAAATTAATATTAGAAATCCTCCTTGTAGGATCCCAGGATCGGAACCTGGTAAATGGGTGCCGAGAGCCGAGAATGGGGTTCTACGGAGGCTGTCGGTGCTGGATTCGGCGATCGGGAATTTTGTGAGCCCAATTTCTGAGTTCGGGGCATGACAAAAGTTGGTATCAGAGCATAACTTGGGAATAACCTTGAACAACATCACATGTTTGCTATGAGTTTAGGACGATTAGGTTCCGAGTGCGAAACCTTCCAATTGAATTCTCTAACGTGCGATTCTTAAGGTTGATTAGCGTCATTGTTCTTTCCTATAGGACATGCCGCCCAGGAGAGCGACCTCAGCACACCCCGCTCCACCACCTCAGGCTCCAGCTTTACCACCTGCACCTCCCATTCCATCGCCAGAGATCCCTGCTCCCCTGCCTAAGGATGACGTTCCTCCACCTGATGCCGGTGAGAATCCGACCGTGCCTGTGAGTGCCTCGCAGTTACAGCAGATGTTGCAGGCTGTGACTACTGCACTTCAGGGGCAAGGCAGGCGCCTAGTTGTTTCTCCAGCCCAGGCCAAGCAGGAGCACGTGAGTGCCCTTCTTTGTGAGTTCAGACAGCTCGATCCTCCGCGCTTCCAGGGCAAGCCAAATCCGACTGTAGCCGAGAGATGGCGCTCCGATGTGGAAAAGATCTTCGATACCATGTCATGTACGACCAAGCAGTGAGTCCGATTGGCTGTATTTCTTCTCCAGGGAGAGTTCGAGCACTGGTGGACCTCTGTTACCCGTGTTGCAGGACCTGACTATGTCTGGACATGGGAGGACTTTATCGACCGATTCAAGGAGCAGTACTTCCTTGACCACATACGATGTAAGAGAGCATTGGAGTTCGAGACACTGGTGCAGGGGCACATGACTGTGGTGCAGTATGCGGCCCATTTTGTGGCACTATCGAGGTTCGCGCCATATATGGTTGATGATGAGGGGCGGAAGGCCAACCGTTTTGAGAACGGCTTACGTTATGGTCTTCGAGGCCGTGTTATTGGACATGAGCTTCTGACCTTTCAGGCGGTAGTGCGGAGGGCTCAGATTTACGAGACTGAGTGGGCCGGCTCGTATAGTGATCGAGATCAGAGGAGAGGACAGAATCGAAAGAGGTAGGCCCCCTCCAGTAGCTCCCAGCAGCATCAACGCCCAAAGAGGTACAGGAGGCACCCACCTGCTAGAGCACCAGCAGCCCCAACAGCCATTTACAGGGCTTGTTTTGGATGTGGTGGGACAGGACACCACATATCTGAGTGCCCTCACCCTCATCTACAGCAGCCGAGAGCACCACAGCAGCCTCCACAGCAGCAGCCTTCAGCACAGTAGCGACAGCATCAGCGGGGACCCCATCAGTAGCGTTCACAGCCACCTTAGCCGCCCAGACCCCAGCAGCAGCAGAGACAGTAGTACAGGCCACCGCAGAGGCAGCAGCAGCACTAGGGACCTCAGAAGGGACAAGCACCTCCCCAGCCAGCTCAGGCTAGATTTTATGCGGCTCAGCAGGATTCGCAGACCTCCAGAGGAGTCGTTGAGGGTATACTTCCAGTCTCTTCATGCATCGCCAGAGTTTTGTTTGATTCTGGTGCTTTGCACTCATTCATGTCTAAGGATTTTTATCGATCGATTGGATTACCGACCGAGTCTTCTAGCGAGGGATTGACCGTATCGACGCCCTTGGGGAAGACTACAGTGTTGAGTCGTCTCTGTTCATCTTGCCCCGTGTTAGTGGGAGAGATTTTCTTGCCCGTTGACTTATTTGTGCTGCCGATGTCAGATTTCGACATTATCCTGCGCATGGATTGGCTTACCGAGTACCACGCCATCTTGGACTGTTCCGCGAGGACGGTCACGTTCTGCATACCAGGTTTACCGCGGTTTCAGTTTATTGCAGAGCCCCGAGGAGAGCCGTTATCTTGTTTGATGTCCTGCTCTGTTGAGGAGCCTGTTGCCATTTGCATTGATCAGTGGCCGGTTGTTTACGCTTTTTTCGACGTGTTCCAAGAGATTCTGTGATTGCCACCACGTCGTCATATTGAGTTCCAGATAGATCTTGTGCCTGGTATTGCGCCTATCTCAAAGGCCCCGTATCGTATAGCACCGATGGAGTTGCGTGAGCTGTAGTGGCAGTTGGACGAGTTGCGTGAGTTGGGATTCATTCGTCTGAGCAGTTCACCTTGGGGAGCGCCGGTACTCTTCATCATGAAGAAGGATGGCTTGTTGAGGCTCTGCGTGGACTACCGCGAGCTCAACTGGGTTACGATCAAGAACAAGTACCTGCTCCAGAGGATAGATGATTTGTTTGATCAGCTGCAGGGTGCACAGTTCTTTTCGAATATTGACCTGCATTTCGATTATCATCAGATTCGTGTTCGAGAGGAGGACATCCTAAAGACAGCTTTCAGGACGCGTTACGGTCATTTTGAGTTTCAGGTCATGTCATTTGGATTGACCAATGCACCCGCGGTCTTCATGCAGTTGATGAATGAGGTCTCTCATCCATATCTCAATCAGTTTGTTGTAGTCTTCATCGACGATATTCTGATATATTCGAGGACCGGTGAGGATCATTTGCAGCATCTGAAGATCACTTTTCAGACCCTCTATGCCCACCAGCTGTATGCAAAGCTGGAGAAGTGCGAGTTCTGGCAGGAGAAGGTGAGAATCTTCGGTCATGTGGTGACGAGGGAGGGTGTCGCAGTGGACCCCTCGAAGGTTGAGGCAGTGCGTCAGTGGGGTCAGCCCACGACTGCGTCTGAGATCCGCAGTTTCCTTGGTTTAGCGGGATACTATCGACGTTTCATTGAGAGCTTCTCCCGTATCGTAGCCCCGTTGACCAGGTTGACTCGGAAGGGCGCAGAGTTTATTTGGAGTGACGCCTATGAGAAAGCATTTGTGGAGCTGAAGGACCGTCTAACATCTGCTCCTGTCCTCACTCTTCCCTCTGCGAGTGATGGATTTGTTGTATTTACCGATGCCTCACGATTGGTTTAGGTATTGTCCTGATGATGGAGTACGGTAGGCCTGTAGCCTTCGCGTCTCGTCAGCTCAAGGTCCATGAGCTGAACTACCCCACGTATGATTTAGAGCTAGCAGCAGTTGTCTTCGCGCTGAAGGTGTGGAGACACTATCTCTATGGGGTCAGGTTCGAGCTCTTCTCCGACCACAAGAGCTTGAAGTATCTATTCTTTCAGTCCGAGCTGAACATGAGACAGAGATACTAGATGGAGCTTCTGAAGGACTATGATTTTGACCTCCAGTACCACCCATGCAAGGCAAATGTGGTGGCGGATGCCCTCAGCCATCAGCCACGAGGCGTGGTGGCACATATAATGATTCAAGAGTGGAGGATGCTCAAGGATATAACAAAGTACTACTTCAATTTTAGTCTGCAGTCTTCTATCATCTAGCTATCGAGCCTGTCGATTTTACCCTCTCTTGTCGCAAGGGTGATCGAGGTTCAGCAGACAGACGAGTCGTTACAGGATTATCAAGCAGAGGTAGCATCTAAGAGTCAGATAGATTGACAGATTGGTGTTGATGGTGGACTTCGCTTCAAAGGCCGATTGTGTGTCCCGGATATTCCTGAGTTGCGTAAAGATCTTATGACCGAGGCACATCGATCACAATTTTCTATCCACCCTGGCTCGATGAAGATGTGTCGTGATATCAAGAGACAATATTTTTAGGCAGGGATGAAGCGTCAGATTGCCAGTTTTGTGGCCGAGTGTGACACATGCCAGCGTGTCAAGGCCAATCATCAAAGACCCCCTAGTCTATTGCAGCCGTTGAGCGTCCCGACGTGGAAGTGGGAGCACGTATCGAAAGATTTTATTATGGATTTGCCGAGGACTCAGTGCGGTCATGACACCATCTGGGTTATCGTGGATCGTCTGATGAAGTCGGCACATTTCCTTGCGATTCGTGTGACTTGTCCTTTGGACCGGCTTGTGAAAATATTCATCGAGGAGATTGTAAGACTGCACGGTGTTCCAGTCTCGATCGTTTCTGACCAAGACCCGAGGTTCACGTCTCAGTTCTGGAGGAGTTTTCAGAGAGCTATGGGCACTGATTTGTAGCTCATCACTGCGTATCATCCGTAGACCGATGGCCAGACCGAGAGGGTCAACCAGATCCTTGAGGATATGCTTCGGGCCTGCATGATTGACTTCAAGGGTAGCTAGGATGAGCATCTGCGATTGGCTGAGTTCGCATACAATAACAGCTATCAGGCGACCATTAGCATGACTCCTTTTGAGGCACTATATAGCAGACCGTGCGTCTCCTAGGTCCCGAGCTTGTGCAGGAGATGTCAGAGGTTATTGATATCATCAGGCAGAGGATGCGCACAGCTCAGAGCTGGCAGAAGAGTTTTACTGATCGCTGGGGTCGTCCCTTGGAGTTTGACGTAGGGGACCATGTGTATCTCAAGGTCTCGCCCATGAAGGGCGTAGTTCGATTTGGAGCGAAGGGCAAACTTGCCCCGAGATTATTGAACCTTTCGAGATCACTGAGCGCATTGGCGCCGTGGCCTATCAGCTTACCTTACCATCTTAGTTATTTGGCATCCACAATATTTTTCACGTCTCTATGTTGAGGAAATGTGGGTTAGACATAGTTCCTGTTATCGATTGGCAGCCGTTGGAGGTTCGTGAGGACGCTTCTTACATTGAGCAGCCAGTTCGTATCCTTGATCGGAAGGAGCAGGTCTTCCGGACCAAGGTCATTCCCTTGGTGAAGGTTCAGTGGGGTCACCATTCCATTGATGAGGCGTCTGGGGAGCGTGAGGCTGAGATTCGAGAGTGCTATCCCCATCTCTTTGATGAATGATTACATGTTGTATCTTATATGATGTCTCCAGTTTTCTATGATGATGCTATGTTTCCTCATCCTTATGAGTTATGCTTACTTGCATTGATTGTGTAAATTTTGAGGATAAAATTTTTATTTGAAGGGGAGAGTTGTAAGGCCTGTGTCCTAGTCCATACCATTCCGTTAGCTTCCGCGGTCCTTCCGGTTGAATTCCAGCAACCTTCGCACCGTATCCAATGATTGGGCGTGATCCTAAATCAGGTCCTGCATACCTAAGTCGGTTCGAACCAAAACTTGTATCTTAGCGACCGTGCCGTCACCGCGGTTCCAACGCCGCGACTCGCGCACCAAACAGATGCCCAGGCTAGGAGATGTGGACCAGCGTTCGTTCCAAAGAAAACACCGCGCGTTGTGAATATCGAGGGAATCTCTATGATATATCCCATCAATCAATCAATCAATCAATTTCAAGTACAACCATACCTCAAGTACAATACTCATCCCTCCTTTTCCATAAGTAAACTCTCTCTATCCCCTCACCATTCCTCTTTAACTAAAATTTCAACCCAACCCATACCTCTCCTTACAACCACCACTCCACCCATCCCTTCATCCATTAATTCTCCATTTCTCTTATTTCTTAAAAACTCTCTCCCAAGCAACAATTCCATACGTCCAAGCTTCCCCCTCCCGAATACCAAGTGTGGCCCACTTTCCCTACTCTCTCATCTCCCATCTCAACCATTGATCTATCATCTACCACCATCAAAGTTGAAGGCAAGGAGCTTAGGAGCCTAAGGGAGCAAGGAGGAAGCCTAGAGGTGGGTGATCCACCGTTGATTTTAATTTTTTGGCCTACTTCTTAGTGGGACCCATTTTGATGAATGTAACATATCCATGGAGGGCCCATAGTGGCGGGGTCCCTCCACTCCACCGATCTCTCTATTTCTCTCTATTTCTCTCACTCACTCTCCCTCTCTCTGTTTTATTGTGAAGGTGTGGATCCTACCAATATGTGTTATATCTACCCCGTCCATCAACATCAGATGGTGTGGCCCACCCTATTGCAGGTGATGATCCACACCATCCACTGTTTAGATGGACCCAATACACCTTTCTTTATATATATTATATATAATATATATGATATATAAAATATAATATATATTGCATATATATAATATAAGATATATATTGTATATTTATATACATGCAAGTGGGCCACGTACATGTGGGGCCCACCATGATGCTGAGTACATCCATGTCGTCCAGCGTCCAGAGACGCTAGATGTGAGGACGGGCGTGGCTAACAGTGAAGTGTAAACTGACATGGGGTGTACTAGGCTTGGGGTAGGCCACTCATGCAAGCCCCGCCTTAATGTATGTACTCAATCCAAGCCGTCCATCCTTTTCTTTAGGCCATTTTAGGCGTTGAGCAAAATTTTGGGACCAATCCGATTCTCGGGCAGGCCATACCATAGGAAATAGCGGTAATACCGTTAAAACCCAACTTGAATCTTCCATTCGCCTAGAACACATTACATATTAGTCTCATTTGATCGATCATGGGTCGTAGAATCCGATGGTTGGGTCGGATCGAACTGATGTGGGCCCTACCATGGAAAAACTGCAGAAAAAGTATTTTTTTAAAAAAAAACAAGGCAACGCTAACACTGCTACAGAGCATCCGTAGGCAGTGCCAGCGCCTTACGCACGGACAACCGGGCTGGGCCTCACGGCCCTAGCTGTGGGCCCCATCGTGATGCCTTTTGAACATCAACGTCGTGCATTGGGTGGGCCCTTAGGGCAGTGGCCCCCCTGCCAAAAATCAACCGTATACGGAACTCAGGTGGGCCATACCATCTAAAATCATGTGAGGACATGCCTAAAACATATAAAATCACTCTGTGGGGCCTACCTGAAATTTGGATGTGGCTGAAACTTGGTCTGAACCCTCAGTCAAGTGGGGCACACATAATGGGTGGACTGGATTTGTGGACCACATTTCACTGGGCCCCCAGCCCACCCCCAGGTCCACGTGACCTTGTAAACAGGTTGCATGTCAAATAAATATTATAGTGGGCCCCCCCTGACCGTGTGACCTTATAAACAGTTTGGGTGGAAAATAAACATTCCAGTGGGCCCCAGTCCAGTGGGCCCTACCCTGGTCCACGTGACCTTATGAATAGATTGGATGATAAATAAATATTATAGTGGGCCCTACCCTGGTCCACGTGACCTTATGAATAGTTGGTTGGAAAATAAACATTATGTTGGGCCCTAGGTTGGTTGGAACATAAACATTATGTTGGGCCCTAGGTTGGGTGGAGAATAAACATTTCAGTGGGCCCCAGGTTAGGTGGGAAATAAACATTATGGTGGGTCCTACTTGGGACCCACTTGTGTATGAATTGTGTCCACACCTTTCATTAGTGTGGACCTCCACCATGAAGTATGTGATTTATTTATGCCTTCCATCCCTATGGGACCTACCATGATGCATATGTTTCATCCTAACCGTCCAACCATTTTGGAGGATATTTTAAGGCCATGTGATAAGGCCCATCTTGGTGTGTTTGTGGGCCGTCCGTTGAGGCCCACATTGATACATACAAGGCCCACCTTGATTTGTATAAGGCCCATATTATGAGGCCCATTGTGATATATGCAAGGCCCATGTGACTAGGCCCATCTTGATGCATTTGTGGCCCGTCGTTAAGGCCCACCTTGATATATATATATATACGAGACTCATGTATGAGGCCCATTTGATGTACTGGAGGCCCATGGGTCAAGGCCCAATAGGACGTATGTAAGACTCATTATAATGTGTTTCTACCGTGGTTCTTGTGATAATCTCGATTGCGGGCCATGCCTTGGAAGCAATGTTGGTTTGACGTCCACATTGTAGGATGATGTTGGTTATATATCCGCATTATCACTCGCCCTAAGGCCCATTGATAGGCCCATATTTGTAGTGAGTAGGCCGTTTAGGCCCATCTTCGTTTTGATCAATCCCATCACCACATGACATATTTAGTATAGATTCATGACTCATGATCATACGCATCATATGTATGTCTGATATGACGAGTGACTGATCATAGTATATGCCTTCAGGCAGATAGTTTATGGGCTCCCTGACAGTTGGAGTTGCCCCACATGAGCGCTCGGTACGCGCAGGATTGTTGCATGTCTGATAGTATGATTCATGCACTTGCATTAGTGTGATTGTGATTACTGTATGCCCTAGTGACATCAGGGCCATAACCTTCACAGACACATCGTGGGTGGCTGGATTGGATACCGAAAATATTGTTACTAAGCATCGGGGCGCCGTAGATGTCCCTGGGTGAAAATCTCTAAACCCGATGGTACCAGAGGATGACTCTAACATCGAGACCGAGTGGATATACGAGTGCACGAGGGCCAAATACCAGGAGGTCGCGTCTCCCACTTTGTCGTGGTCGGTTGGAAAGGGGTGTGGCCTTACTCGCCCGAGGGTAGGGGGCAATACTAGGCTGAGTTTGACCAGCTCGTGAATGGGTCCTATCGACGTGCCGGATAGGTATTGACAGACTATTGGCTAGGCGGATAGTGAGGTTTCTTTCGCTCATTTAGACTATGCGGCTAAGAGGGCGGCAGTGCCATTTGGAGTGTACTGAACTCCGGTGATTATCCAGAATGAGAACTGTACTGATATATGATGAGGATTGGCATGCTTGAGTTGCATCTCGCATCGCATGGCCGTGTTATGGCCGATAGCATTCATATCTTGCACCGCATAGCCTTGGTACGGCTGATTGCATTCATGTACTCATCACCATGATTCCGCATTACTCTGACCTTGCATTCTGAGCACGCTTATATTGCACACACACTTACACCACCCTCTAAGCTTTCTATAAGCTTATGCAAGATTAATGCGTGCAGGTGACGCCAGGACGCAGCCGTAGCATAGTAGCAGCAGGAGTTTGGAGTTTCTATCTTTTGCATTATCTTATATTCCCTTCAAATGCATTGTACTTAAAAGTTTTTGATCATAGTGAATTTTGTGATGGTGTTCTTGTGGTTATTGTTCGTGAGTTATGCTTATGGTTATGCTCATTATGAATTAAATTGATATTAGAAATCCTCCATGTAAGATCTCAGGATCGGAACCTGGTAAATGGGTGCCGAGAGCCGAGAATGGGGTTCTACAGAGGCTGTCGGTGCCGGATTCGGCGATCGGGAATTTTGTGAGCCCGGTTTCCGAGTTCGGAGCGTGACAACTTATCTTTGTGGGACCCATCAGATGCTACCACATCCTTGCTTATCGATGGGGTCCCGATATTTTTGGTCGCGGATGGATTTCTTGTAACAAGGAAGAGTTCTCGTTAAATCTCTTCATTCCACGAGATAGGGCATTTCTTGCCTTAAAACAGACGCTCCAGATATGTTCGGGGCTCTTTCTAGAACTGTCCCAGGGGCTAGGATTGTTCTTTCCATTATCGAAAAGATTCTTTCTGCCTTTTTGCTAGCTGTAAGTAAATTCTAAAACAAGGTGGAAATGGATGGCTAAGATTATTCAACATGGAAGGTTGAGATGGAGAGGCTAGCTGGCTCTGACTTTCAGTAATTTGATAGCTCAGATTTCTGGTCTCAACGAATTTCACCGTTGTAACTTACTAACGGCTGAGATCGCATCTTTGCATGTTCGTCACTTCATGTAATATGATCATGGCTTTGGTTGAAACTCACTTATCTTCAAGATGGATGGTTCGGATTCGAGATCCGAGATCTGATGGTGGGCCTAATTTTAAACGGATGGACATCAGTTCGTCTCTGGCGGGAAAAGAAGGAAAGGAGAGAAAACTCTCATTTTCGAGGAGAGCTCAGGTCAGCAGTTCTTTGACCGTTTTAACGGTCCAGTGCACCGCGAGTGCACCACTTCTAGTGCACACATGTGATGGATGTGGGGCCCGTAGTGATGATTAGTGCAATCCACTCCATTTACTTTGCAAGACCATGATATGGCAAGGGATTTTAAAATGAGGGAGATCCAAAGCTTAAGTGGGCCATACCAATCAATCTTTAGGTTTTAAATTGCAAATTTCTAACGATCCGATGGTTCGATCATCTCTAATCTTATCTCCTGGGTTCCTTAGTAAATTCTAGATAGATTTTAATGGTTTTCTTTTATATTAATCATATAGTGTTTGATTAAGAGATGGATTCTTAAATTGAGTGTTACGGTCCATTGAATGACAGATTGGATGAATTGGGTTCTGATTTTTAAGGGCATGGCTGCCATTGTCTATGTTGAATATTCTCAATGGTTTTTGAGGTTGTCTAATCGCAACCTAAAGATTGATTTTTACAATCTGATGGTTGGATTAGGGAAATCAAGTGTTAGAGCAGGCGACCTAATGTTTCTCTGAGGAGTCCTAGTGCATATGTACGGTCTACCTTAAGATTAAAGGGCGAGTTTAGTGATCTATGAGATGGTTTTGGTAATGAATGGCTTGATTTGTCTCTAACAGGGTTTAATGAATTGATAAAGATTTCTCTTCTCGGTCTGATCAGGATAGAATGTAGGTGATCATTCCATTACTTTAGATTTGTGTTCATGCCAAGTTAGGTTCCACAATAACACCCGAGTACGAAAAAGTATAGGGTGTTACAGGTATTCACCAACCCCTCACTTAAATAGCGGTGATCACCAACCCTTCCTTAATATAAGGCAATGTCCATCCACTCCTTTTTACCAAGATAATCCTCTTCACTCCTTTTTTTTACCAAAATACCCCTTTTTGTTCATTTTTACCAAAATACCCCCATTCACTCATTTCTACCAAAATGCCCACATTCACTCATTTTTACCAAATTAAGAAGTGCACAACCTTGGGAAGGATCTACACCATGGAATTCTCTGACCAATGCAATGGACATGCAATGGAATATTTTTTGTGCCTCAACAAATGCCCTCTCAATCCTTTTTTGATTGATTCTTGAAATCAAATGGAGGATCGATCTTCTTCCGACCGAAGAACTGAATGAACTACAACTGAAGGATGACTGGATGATCATGCTTGCATGGAGACTGAATGATCATATTTGATGAGAAGATCAAATGATCGCGCTCAAATGGAAGACTTGAATGATCACACTCAAATAGAAGATTTAAATGAGCGCTCAAATGGAAGATTTGAATGATCACACTCGAATGGAAGATTTGAATAATCATGCTCGAACAGAAGATTTGAATGATCGTGCTCGAACGGAAGACTTAAATGATCGCGCTCAAATGGAAGATTTGAATGATCGGGCTCGAACGGAAGACTTGAATGATCGCGCTGGCAGCAGCATCGAGCGGATGCTTCACTAAAGAGGATAAAATTCTCTTTTCATTGAAACTTGCCACTATTAGAGTTGTGGCGACTTCATCTTTGAGTAACTTGACCAGAGAACTATCTTTCAACACCGATGTTGCTGTAACGGTCTCTTTGATCAATTCTGGCAACTCTTTCCTTCAACTTTGTGTCTAGGGAGTTGTTCTTTAATGTTTCTCCTACTGTAACAACTTTTTTTATTGTCTCCTTTATTCATGATCTGCATAATTAAAGCTTTCGAAATACCAAGGCATGGATTACTTTGAAGATGTATATCATGCCCCCTTTCCAGGTCAACTTCGCGTAAAGATTTCTTCAGAAGATAATACTTCCGAAGTGAAACCTGTTGATACCCTTGAAGGATGGATAATCATCACTGCTCCTTTATCGAATCGAAAGAATATATCTGAATCTTTAAATTGTCAAGGAGAGAATGATGATTCTTCACTAGCTTATTCTCTACCGCCTTCGTGAATCTTGTGCAATAATATTTCTCTATCATCAAGAAGGCAAGAGACAAAAAGACCTCACGGCACTTATCAATATATTAATTGATCTTGAAGATTTGAACTTTTGAGTAGATAATCGTCAATATTTTTAAGGCATTTGCTATTGTTGTAATCTGAACCTGATTCATGAGAAACGCATTTTTGTATGTTGTTTACTCAATATTCAAAAATTTCATCAGGCAATTGCATATTTGAGCATATCTAAAGTGTAATACGTATCTACAACATTTTGATGCTACACAGTTTATGCTTTTGAGTAGTGGAGATAGTGTACTTTTGACTAACCATACTTTGATTGGACAAGACTAAACTTGTCCTGACTTGACTGGACTTGACTTGACTAGTTTAGATTGAACTAGACTGGACTAGACTGACACTATCGGACTTGACTAGTCTAGATTGAACTAGACTGGACTAGACTGACACTACTGGACTTGACTAGACTGACACTTACACACACAGTTTAGGCTCTTGAGGAGTGAAGCAACACACAGTTTAAGCTCTTGAGTAGTGGAGCCCACGCAGTTTTTTAGACTCTTAAGTAGTGGAGTTGGGTCTCACTTGATGGTCTCTGTAACTCTTATGAGTTTACTGGACTTCTCACAACCGGGTGAGTTCACAAACCGCGATCCATCAAAGGGCCCCAGTGAAGCTACCGGGGCCGTGAACTCAGTTGGATTTACGCAAGGGTTGGCCACAGTAACTCTTTAGAGTTCATGGGTTTCATAAGGTGACCTTTGGGGTACCAAATCTGGGGTCACCAGTCCATCGATGAGTAGGTTTAGGCCCTTCCTCATGAGTTACTACTGAAATCGAGCTAGAGATCTAAGGGGTCTTATGCATGGTTGGCCTATGTATGGACATGACCAAAGAGTGCACACTGCTGCCCGTGTTTTCTTCATTTACAAGGTTGGACCCATTCACGGGAAGGTAGTTTCATTCGTTCCCCGTGACCCTATCGGAAAGCTATACAGACGGCGTTGGTCTCACGCGTGACTAGCCGTCGAGGACTTTTTGGCCTTTAAGGGCTTTTAGTCGCTGGGTCCATCCGCTGCCCGCATGAGTATGCATATGATCGCCTTCACGGGATTTTTAGGGCCACTGGCTTCTCACTACTGTCCGAATGGCGATGGTGATAGGCCTTATGCGTAGTTGGTCATATAGGGCTTAGCTAGGCTACCTTGAATGATAAATTATTGTCGCTGACATGATAGTTGATCGTACAGGCTTTGCTGAAGATAACAGATCGATAATTAAAGATAACAGATCAATGATTGATATATTGCCCCTATTGCTGTTGATGATAATATAAAATTTGGTTCGAATGGAGCTTTAGCTTGGTAATAATATCAATTTCGATAAACTTTAATAATAGAATAATCTTCACGTCAGCGATTTGGTGATGGCAATGGTAGTTCTGCTAATCCAATCTAGTAACCATCGTCAGTTCTTGACAATAATAAAATGTTTTAACTTAATATCTTGGAAATCTGCCTTTTATTCATGTATGATATCGGCGTTTTGAGACTTTGTATTCTAAAACACTGGCCTTCTTGGTATTTTGCTTATCTTACTCCCTTTTTATTTGGAAGTATTATGGTAATAATCTTCAAAATTAAAATTGTAATTATCTTCAAGGATCACATATTTTGTATGCTTTTGTTTGCCCCCTGAGTAATTACGCCGTGAATCGTCTTGGTATTCAGGGATTTTTATGCTTATTTTGCTTGGAATTTGGCCAGCCTAACTTTTAGTTTGGCTAGACTAAGCTTTCTCGGCCAGCCCAACTTCAAGCCCAAAGCAACAACTGATTTTGTTGCAAATTCAGCTAGTCCGAGTTTTGGTTCGGCTAGACCGAGCTTGAAATTAGGCTAGCCCGAATTTGAGTCAAATTCCAACAACAACACCTTTTCAAATTTGAGGGAATTCAGCCAGCTGAAGTTGACCTCGGGCTAGCCAAATTTTGGGTAAATCTTATCCCGTGCAATCCGAAGTCCATTGAACCGAATATGTTGAACTTAGGCTAGTCGAAGCCTAACTCGGGCTAGCCGAAGTTCCAACTTCTTTTCCTATAAATTGAGTTCCCCTCTCATTCCGAATTATACAAATTAATTATCAGAATCCTTCTGCAAAAGAGAGAGAAGCTCAAGTTATTACCAAGCTATTGAACGGTATTTATAATTTAATTTATATAGCTTTTTTCAATTCCCTTTATCTCAAATCTTTCAAGTTTGATTCTAAAGAAAGTAAACTATACTCTTCTTTTGAGATCTAAGAGAATTGATTCAAGTAGCCTTTGGGTTTAATATAATTAAAATCAATAGAACCCTAAAACTTTTCTATCTGACTAAACAAGGAACAATCTACTTTCAAGAAGGAGGTTCTTCTACTACAAGCTTCTGATACATCTTCTACGATGAAGATAAGTATACCTTCTAAACTCTTTAGGCTTTTCTGAGATAGCCTGTTAAAATCTCAGTTTAGGTTTTGTCTAAGATGGCCTGAAAATCTCAGTTTAGGTTTGATTGTGATAGCCCGTGAAAATCACAAGACTTGTATAAGGTTATTAAGGTGAACCTGGGAAAACCTTTTCATAGTGAAAGCCAAAATTATGAGGAAAGTAATTTTGGGAGTGGAGTAGGTGTGACTATTTTTAAAGCACCGAATATAATCATTTATGTCAGGTGGTGAATGCCTTTATTTTATTTGTGGTGAATGATTATATTTAATTTTCTTTGAGTGGTGAATGTTGTAATATTTTAATTTACTCTTGCAAGTTTAAGGTTTTAATTTTAAAGAAATTCATGAAATAAGGTTGTCCTTTCTAAAACTTTAAGTGAAGGTTGTCCTATGAATTATTTGGAATCAACATTTCAATACTTAAGCAATTGAGATTTTTTCTTTATGTACATATTCATCACTTATCTCAATTATTTGACATTGTCCCCCAAAGGATGTCTTAAGCTCTCCTTTTCGAGAGAAGATCATACCAAACCCTAAACCAACAACCTCGAAGCATTGATTAGAGTTTCAACAAACGGTTGCAGTTCAAGGGAGTTGAAGACTCTTCAACAATAGGAAGATCTTCACCAATATGTGCTGACAAGGGGTTTGCTCACTCATATGTAAGTAATAGAGTCCATAGAGTCTAAAGCCTCTTCCTTGTGTAGGATTTGGTTTCAGAGTTTGTTCTTAAACTCACTAAGACCTTTCGTAAGCCTCCAACAGGAGAATACATGTAGTGTCCTTGTGTAGGCATAGTGTGTTTGCCTTGTGTAAGCATAGTGAGTTGCCTTGTGTGGGCTTCTAAGATTGTCTTGTTTAGACTCCTTAGCTAACCCTGTGTAGGTTGTAAAGCTTTATGGTTAACCTGATTTAAAACTATCGATAGTGAAATCCGGCACACTCTAGGGTGGAGTGCATCAGCCAGGAGTGGAGTAGGCACGTAGCCGAACAACTATATATTGTTGTGTTTGTGATGATTGCCCTTGCTCACATGTAATTAATTGTTGGAATGTTGACATTATAAACAATACATGTTTTATATAATGCAACACTTAGGTTTCTCACTATCTTAGAAGTTGAATATGAATGACTTCTTGATAATCCCAGTTGACTTGTTTTAAATTGGTAGAATTTATAGTTTAGTAGGATTAAAATTTTAAAAGACATATTCACCCCCCTCTTGGACATACATCCATACTTCAATAGTAGCGGTCCTACCACAATTTCATTTTATATTTTAGTTGTGGTGCATTTAGCACTAATATATGGGTTATTGGTTAGGTAATCCTATGGGAGGTTGTTTTTAGCTGTTGGAGCCAACTAAGAGGTGTACGAGTCGATTTATGTCGTAGGATAGTTTCCCTAAGTGATGATCTACACAAGGCTTCAATCATCCCATAAATTAGACACACCAATCAATGATTATAATCAAAAGTCAATTGAAAGTTACCGATCATTGATCAAGTCATGACTATACAGATGTGTGTAGGACATTAATCTAGGTTAACGTCCTAACTTTGGTTGCAATTTAACGGCCCAAAAGTTACAACATCAAAAAAGATCAAAGGTGTACAATTAACTCAAGTTTCTGTTGATTTAAACGCTGCCTCACAGAACACATGTGCTACCCTTCGGTTCCAAATTGAATGACTCTGCATGCCGACTCGGCTTAATATCCATGATGGACATCAAACCTAATAAGACAAACATCCTTTTATAGTTTGGAGTTTAGCAGATCACTAACAAGCGGTTTAGAGCTAGTTTAATTAATCTAGGCATTTCTAAAATAGGTTAAGCAATGGGATTTATCGTATAGGAAGATTAGGGTTTGGACTAACTAAATCCATAGCGCGACCTATTCATAATTAGATGAAATGATGATTCGGTCCTAATCACCCTAATTAAGAATCGTAATTTGAATACACTGAAATTTTCCTCAAATAGTAAGAGACACTAAAAAAAAATTAAATTTCTAATTCAATCACACAAGATGATTCTTGACATGATTAGAAGTAACTCATAAGAAGACACTGAATATTAAAATTCTAAGATGAAAAAGATATGTCCCGTCCATCGACAACTTGCAATTGCAGAAATTTTCAGTTTCAATATGACAGATGCTTGTAACATTTTTGGTACTTTAGTTACTAGATTTTTTTTATATATAATTTTTCTCATATTTTATCATCAAGTCTACTTTAGCCCCCACCAAATTTCATTTCATTTTGAGTTCTAGAAAAATTTATTTAAATTCCAGAAGTACCAGCTGCCTGAAACTAATGATTTTCTATACAATTTTCAAAACGTTCTAACATCAACGTCTTTTAAGTTTGCTTTTTATTTTTTTTATATCTTTCTATAAAACTAGACTCATCAAGTTTCAATTTGGCCTTTTGAATTACCTCAATTGGAGCTATATATAAAAAAAGATATGAATTTTTGAAATTAGTACACTGAAACTGTTCGCTGCTAAATATTATTGTCCATTGTTGAACAGAGGATGACGATGGCACCATTGACCGCTGCCCAAAAGCACCCATTTTTCATGTTAGCACTGTGCCCCACTGCCTCAAAAACCTACATTTTCACAATGGCACTGTGGGATACTGTCCATATTCTCCAAAATTTACAACTTTAACTTGGTTAGGTTGTTTTGATGGACCCAAAATCACTCCTTTTGGTGCCAAACACATGTGAACACATGCACGAATATGCACTTAAATCGAGAAATCTAAGGTAATGCCCAAGGACATCCAATTCCCAAGTTAACAAAAATATGGAGCGTTACACTATCAATCGCATCATCCCATCTCTTCTCAACCTTCCAAATCCTCTAAGCTTCCTATGAGCATGTGCTGTATAACTTGTTGGAACTTCGGATCCTAATCAGAAACTCATTGTTGCCTAATTTGTCTTTTCTTTTATTTATTTCTTCTTGGATTCCGGTTAAGCACCCTTACAATCTTCTACAACTATCTTCGGGTTGAACTTTAGCAGTTATAAAGTGCTTCTTCATGGTCAACTAGTGCGTACTTATTACACATGCATCTCATCATTCGCATTATTGTAGTTTCTCTCACCCCCTTGCTTCTCTAAGCTTTCTTTGAGCTATGATTTGTGACTTAATAGAATTTTGTATCCTGTCAAATCAAAAACTTAATACTTCTTTGTGCAATTTGTAGTATTTTTTACGTTTTAACACAAAATCATTAAATCCCCTAAAATTAAATAACCATATGAAATAGTGACTTCAAGCCTAACACTTTTTTTCTCTGTAATCGAGCTCTCTTCTCCAGAATCCCATAGCATGTTTAAGATGTGCTCCACCTAAGTAATGGCCCCATCTCTTCTAGGTGAATAGATCTCTGGACCTAGTAATTTTTCTTTCCAACAAAATGAAGAATGAAAAATTATGGGTCCCGCATAATATGTGTCTCACATCCAACTCTGTCTTGTTCATGTTATCTCCATGGTCCAGTGAATACATTAGATGGTTGGATGTTATACACATATCATGTAGGGCCCATAAGTCTCTATACTTTTTAAAGGAAAAAATATAAATGAGGACATTTTTGTAATTTCATTCCTCAAAATTACCTTCATGTAAGTTCCAAGGGATTTTTAGAACATTTTTTAAAGAAATCTATATTTTACCAAATAATAGTCCTAAGGGATTTTTACTACAAATTTATTTTCTTTAGAAATCTATATTTTACCAAATAATAGCCCAATGGTTGGAAATCACATCAAGGTGCCTTGTGTGGGATGAAATTACAAAAATGCTACCATTTAATTTTCTTTAGAAAAAGAAGAAGAAGTGAAAGTCAAGATTTGTGAGGGCCATGTGGTGTGTGTATAACATTCAACCCATCCAACTTATGCACCGGACCATGGTGATAATAGGAACAAAGATCAGGCCAATCAGATCGTCAGATGGACTACACTTGAATTAGGATATTTTAAATGTTGTATATCTTTTTTATGGATTAGCCCACTATATGATTGGATTTACCACATTTTTTATCCTCTAGTAATAATGTTGGTGTGCATTTGTTGGACTGGTTGGATGTGAAGTCCAATACCACGTGGGCCCACAACGCTGGATTCTCCACTTTGTGTGTGTGTGTTTGTGTGTGTTATAGGAGAATCTGAGCCGACCCTAATTGAAGTTAGCTCGGCTCGGCCACATCTTTAGATGGTTCAACCGAGCTTCATTCAAGGTCTGCTCGGCCAAACGACTGATGACATCAAATACTTCATCAGGCAAGATAGCAAAGCTACAAAGGTCCGACCCGCGGCGGGATATGGGCTCGGACTATTTAGACCGAACCGATTGCCACTGCTCAGGGCATGCCCTTCTACAATTGATCTGATATGATCTAAGCCCAGACGAGGTTAGCAGTGCTCAGCTCGTCTGCCCTGCCTTAGTCCGGATGACCAATCGAGATAGTGCGGTTAATCCAAGCTTAATCCATTAACTCATGATGGCATTAACCGTTGCACCACGATCATAGAGTAACCGACGACATTAGCACACGTGCAGTTCCCGCCTAATGGCAGAGATCATGCCGAGAATGATGGACACGTTCACTCCAATCAAATGGTATAAATAAGGGACTCATCTATAGGAACGAGTGCGCAAAATCTCTCACCCGAAACCCACCTACACTACTTAGACCCAAATTCCTAGCCTGACTTTAGCATCGGAGGGTCCTCTGCTCAAGCTAAGGTTTCCTTTATTTTCCTCCTGTGCGGGCTTACAGGGCTCAGCATAAGTGCTCGGAGCTCGGCGAGGGTGAGTCAGATTTCTGCATCAACATTTTGGCACCATCTGTGGGAAGCGACATAAAAACCACTCCTACTCTACCAGAGAAAATGGCAAGAGGGAAGAAGAAAGCACATACACTGATATCACCCACCCCTTGATCAGGAGGTGAACGCTCTGATGATTGCAGAACATCCCACCCCTGAGGCTTCTCGAGGAGGTGCATCACAAGGCCCATCTGCTCGGGTCCCGGCATAAGCTTGGGAGACATCGACCCGAGCCCCGTCGTATGTTTCTGAGACCTTAGCATTAGCTCCGATTGATCTCCACCATGAATTGGAAAGGAGGAGATGCGGGAGGACTCCTGATCACGCTTGGGAAGTTGTGGCCGAGAACCGAGATCCTTGGGAGGCTTAACTTGAGGAGCTACGAGGGAAGGTCAGCACAATGCGCCGAGCATACCAAGCGCAGGCCCTGACCACTATAGAAGTAATGATGGAGGAAATGAAGCCCCCATTCACCAGCAAGATTATGAGTGCAGCAATGCCTCTGAGGTTCTGGATGCCCCCCATCAGCCGTATTTGGGTTCTGAACATCCAACCGAGCACATAGAATCCTATCAGTCATGGATGCAGCTTCAAATAGCTAATGGACCGATCATGTGCCGCGCTTTCTCCCTGACTCTCACGGGAGTCGCATGAAGTTGGTATAGACAGTTGAAGCCAAATTCGATCAGCTCGTTTGCCGAGCTCAACAAAGCATTCCTGACTCAGTTCATCATCGGGAAATAACGCCGAAAGCCATCTACCCACCTGCTGACTATCAAGCAAAAGGAGGGAGAGGCACTGAAAGACTACATCATCCGATTCAATAAAGAGACGATGTAAGTCGATGACTACTCCGACAAGATGGAACTAGCTGCAATGATTGTCGAGCCCAAGGAAGGAAAGTTCCTCTTTTTCATAGGAAAGAACCCTCCGACCACACTAGAAGAACTTATGAATCGAGCTCAGAAGTATTCAAATGCTGAAGAGTTCTTCAGTTCCTGAAAAAGTTCTTAGAGCTCGGGAAACCCCCCATGGGATAAGAAGCACAAAGATGAAGCCCCACGACAGTCGAACAAGAAGAGGTCGGATGAAGACATCTCACATGGTCAAAGGCTGAGCAGAAGGCCTGAGAGCAAGTTCAGCTCATATACTCCCCTCAACACATCTCTAGAGCAAGTTCCCTTAGAGATCTGAGACAAGAAGCTATTAAGGTGGCTGAGTTATATGAAAATAGACGCAGGCCAGCGAGACAAGAGTAAATACTGTCGCTTCCACCATTACCACGGTCACAACACCAGCTATTGTGTCCACCTAAAAGAAGAGATCGAGACTCTCATCTGCAAGGGGTACTTGCGCGAATACATGAAGGAGGAAAAGCACGCTCGAAAAGATGAGCCACTAAGTAGAGCAGCGGACAAAGGCATCGAGATCCGGGCAATATGCCGAGGGCCGTCGAGGGACAGAGACTTAAACCGGGCCCGAAAGGTTCATGCTCGGAGTACTGACCTCGAGCACTACATCTACTTGGCTCAAGGAACCACGAATGAGTCCGTGCAGCTTGACGTTCACGGAAGACAATGCGTGCGAAATTTAACACCCTCATGATGATGCCCTGGTGGTAGCCATGACAATATATCGCATTCTGGTCGATACGGGGAGCTCAGCCGACATCCTGTACTCCGAGGCATTTGACAAGATGGGCATCGATAGGTCGCATCTCCAACCTGTCTGGACCCCACTGCACGGCTTTGTAAGTGCATCCAACATTGCACACTTGTTTTTCAATCATGTGACTAGTTGTATCTTGTAGTCAGATGATTTCTTGGCAAATGAAGACCGGTGACGCAACTGGATCAGAAGCATCGAAGCCATATTGAAGATAAAGGACTGCTTTTACGATCTTAACCTTGCAAATAGATGATCCCAACCTAAATAGGAAAACCTACTTAGGTCACCTTTATAAGTACATCATATGTAAGGTTCTTGATCGTGAAGCCAAACCAAACAGGTATATCCAAGCTATGCGATCGGGGGAACATCGGGAAGCTTATTCAAGCATGAGAGCATGAAGATCAAGCATCTGAAGACGAGCTATAAAAGAGAACTCTATCCGAAAAGTAAGTGTGATAGTTAAGAGTTCAAAGTTTAGTCTCTTTCCTCGTAGGTGCCTTGTGTGGGACCATGGCTGGTGGGCCTAAACGTAGGTGCCTTGTGTGGGACCATGGCTGGTGGGCCTAAACGTAAGTGCCTTGTATGGGACCTTGGCCGGTGGGCCTAAACGGAGGTGCCTACTATGGGATATTGGCCAATGGGCCTAAATGTGGATTCTTAATGTAGGACCTTTGCTCTTGCAAAGAGCATAAATTGGTGTCCTTAGTATAGGACTTTAAAGGTTATTGGTGAGCCTATTTTAAAACCATTCATAGTGGAATCCAGTGCACTCTAGGATTAAGTGTGGATGCCGAGAGTGGAGTAGGCATGTAGCCGAACCACTATAAGTGCTTGTATTTGGAATTGTCATTTGCACATCTATTTAATCATGCTTATATATGCTTGAACATTTTAACTTCTCATACATGATTGAATGAATGCTATAAATTGATAGGAAGCACATTCCACACATAAGCTCACAACACTAAGCTAGTTATAGTTTCTGCATATCTTTAATAACCTTTGTGATTGGAACCTCTAACTGGCTTGGAAACCGTTAGAGTTATATTGTGTCACTTGCTTTACATTGAATGACTATTTAAGTTAGGAAATTAGGACTTTAAATAGGTAAAAATAATTAAAAAGTCCTATTCACCCCCCTCTAGGACCTTAACTCCGATTCTTTCTTCAGTATCAGCGGTATAAACCACAATTTCAAGCTTCCCAGGTAATAAAATCATCTCAGAAGGGGCGATCCTCCTCCCAGTCACTGCCGGAGAAGGACAGAACCAAGTCACCTTAATGGTGGACTTCTTGGTGGTGAACACACTGTCAATGTATAATGTCATCCTCGGACGACCTTCACTCAACTCCATGAGGGCGGTGGTATCCACATACCACCTCATGATGAAGTTCCTAGTGGTTGGAGGAGTCAGATACCTCTGAGGAGATCAATGGGAGGCTCGGCGTTATTACTTGATAGCCGTGAGAAAGGGCACAACCAAGCAAGCTCCAATAATCAATGTGCTCGACCCGAGGGAGGACACCTTGAAGGGAAGCTCCCCTATGAAAGAGCTCATATCTATCTTGTTCGATGACATCGACCTGAGTAGAACGGTTCAGCTCGGATCATAATTGACGACCAACCAGTGGGTGCAGATGTTGGAGTTCCTACGACGACACAAAGACATCTTCGCATGGTCCCATCGGGACATGCCGGGCATTGCCCCTAAGGTGATGGTCCATAGGCTGAATGTGGACCTGGAGCACAAGCCAGTCAAGCAGAAGAGAAGGGCTTTTAAGCCCGAGAGGTACGCAGCGATCGCTGAGGAGATTGATAAACTGCTTGAGGTAGGTTTCATTGAAGAAATCCATTACCCAGACTGGATCACCAATATTTTACTCGTCAAAAAGCTAATGAAAAATGGCAGGTCTGCGTAGACTACTCTGACCCGAATAAAGCCTGTCCCAAGGACAATTTTGCCCTCCTCAAGATTGACTAACTGGTCGACAGTACAACTGAGCACGAACTCCTCACGTTCATGGATACATACTGGTTACAATTAAATAGCAATGCACTCCTTGGATAAGCAAAAGACAACATTCTTCATGGATAAAGGACTCTACAACTACTGAGTTATGCCCTTCGGCCTGAAGAATGCAGGAGTAACCTATCAGCAACTAGTGAACAAGATGTGCTCGTCAAATTAGCCGGACCACGGAACTCTACGTCGACGACATGCTAATGAAGAGCGTTAAAGTGGCTGACCACATATCAGACCTCGCTGAGACCTTCTCCATCTTATGGAAATATCAGATGAGGATGAACCCGACTAAGTGTGCATTTGGTGTGGGCTCAGATAAATTCCTCAGCTTTCAGGTCAGCCAGAGGGGGATCAAGGTGAATCCAAACAAGATCAAAGCTCTCCTGAACATGAGCTCTCCTCAGACCTTGAAAGAAATCTAGTGCCTCACCAGGAGAGTGGCCGCCCACAGCCGGTTTGTCTTTAGGGCAACCGATAAGTTCCTTCCCTTCTTCCAGCAATTGAAGGGTAATAAGAAGGCAGAGTGGACCTTGAGCTGTGAACAGGTGTTCCAACAGCTGAAGTAGTATCTAAGGTCGCCTGCGTTGTTGTCTAAGCTGGAGAAAGGATAGCTGTCGTTCCTCTACTTGCCAGTCTCAGCTTTGGCCATGAGCTCAGACCTTATTAGAGAATTTGAGGGGAAGCAGCATTTATGTAACACCCTGTACCTCTGGTACACGGGTGTTACCCCTTAAAACTACGTCTATGAAAACCAAGATCGATTAACTAGACAACTTGAACTTGACATGCACGGGATGGGACTTCCAGTCAACGTTGAAGCCATCCATTGGAGACCTGGGAACCGATTGCACCCCACGACAGGCAAGAAGGCAACATTGATTAATCACCTTAAATTAAAATGATCCTTGAGTCAATTAATAGTAAAGAAACGAAGCAACGCCCTAGTAATCGACATACATGGGGTAGTGGATAGTGAACTAAGTGACTAATACATCCCAAACCCACATTTGGCCATTGAAATCGAGTACCAAGTCAATCCAACCATTGGATTGATAGCATTGGATGTAAAGTAACCTGAGAAGTGCGATATGGCCCACCTGGGCCTTGGCCCCGCCCCAAACTAGGTCGAGACCCCTACATGGGGATCCTAAGATGAATGGACGGACTGGATTAGTCACAAACGTCGTGATGGACCCCACACGGAGTGCATGTACACCCCATGCATTCGTGCACGATGTGCACTAGAACGGCGGGCTCGGTCAAATAGCCTTTAACCGAGCCAAAATTGAAAAGGAGAAAACGGGTTCTCCCGCTCATTTGGAATTTCAAACTGCCGACCTTTAAACTCCAAAGTGGCCCACCCTGGCCACTATCTGGATGATCCAAACCGTCCATCGTGTTCATAAGGTCCACCTCATCATAAGGGTATATGCTCTTAGGCCCAGGCAAAAGGACGAGGAATTTCGGATAAAACCGTCCAAGGCCTTGCATGTGGTAGATATCTTCGAGGCGAGACCCATCTGGGACAACATGGGTGGCCCACCATTGGCCTGATCACGCCATCCCAGCCATCCATCGCCTAGAGAGAGTCACGCTCTCTCTTTTTCAGAAATGGCCGAGCAAGGCCTGCCCAAAGAAAAGCAAAAAGCATATTTTCCATTTCAAGAAGGAGGTGCTGGCACATTCTTAGCCACTCCTTGGGCCACATGGAGCAATCCTAGCCCTTCATGGGAGATAGTACGAGATAAGAAAAGAGGGCATCTCATCTCATGAGAAAATGAAGAAAATCGAACATTCTCGTGAGATGATTTGAAACTAACGTTTAGGGCTCAAAAAGTGACTCTCATGTCGATTAGAGGGTCGATCTGGTCTGCTCAAACGAACTAGATCATGTTGAAATACATAGTGAAGTGATTTGCTATTAGAAGGCTGATCATCTTCCCCAATAACCCACTAGCTTCTAACCACTAGATGGGCCCCACCAGACCTAAAAAGTTGCTTTTTCAGTGGGCCTGGGTGTCAACTATCCATTCTAGCGTGTGGATAGGCCCCATGCAAGGCCACCTTTCAATCTCAACTGTGTAATGTGGGGCATTTGTTCAACCGTTGGAGCTCTCTCTCCCATCAATATAAATAGAGGCTCTATAGACCTTGGGATTCGCACCAAGGAGAGAAAGGGAAAAGAGATAGAGAAAGGAAAGAGAGAGAGAGAAGAGAGAGGAGCTGAGTGGCGAGTCAGCTCAACTCAACCCATCTGTAGCTCGACTCGGTTGAGGGGGAGAAGGTGAGGACTGTGTCTTCTTCCAGAGCCAAAATCCTCAGGTAACGGCTACACCTAGTTAGAGTCGGGATCGGCAATGCAATGCCCAGTCCAGCCCTCGCCATGGCTGTGATCAGGCCGAGCGTCTGTCATAGTCCATGGGAGCAGAAAGACTCCTGGTCGGGCCATGTTCGAAGTTGAAAATGGCTCTCAAACAGGGCTTAGATATGGGATTAAAATTAGGCCAAATAGTGGTCACATTTCAAGCTAAATCCAGGCCAAGCTATGGTGGTATTTTAGGTAGAAACCAATCCAAACAATGGCCGCGTTTTGGGCTAGAAATGAACAGAATTCAAGCTTTTGATCAAGCTGTAATGGAGGCTAGAAAAGGGCCTTCAACCAGGCCTTGAAATCAAGAGAGTAAAGTCTCTTGTGGGGCCGAACTTGGCCTCAAAACTTAGCAGAAAATGAGTAGAGTTTGGGGCTGAGATATGGGCCGAAAATGACATCCAACAGGCCATGCAGACGGGCCGAAACCCATGTCACATGAGGTCTGAAAGTGGGCCACGATTGGGACTGGGATCAGGCCTTAAATAGGCCCTAAAATGGGCCTTGCATGAGCAACCATCTGACTAGAAACCAGCTCAGATTCTGCCCAGATCATGCCTCTGTGGGCCACATCTCAGGGGAGCACAAGTTGGGCCGAGCCAAGCAGACGTCCCGGCCTCTCCCTTGAGCCAAAACGCTTGTGAGCCTCACATTGGTTAGGGGGGCCTCACAGCATACACCTGGTAGGCCGAACCATCAGCCACATGTTAATGTGGGCCACACCTCGTAAAGTGCTAGTGGACCACTCACAGCAAGCCGGCCAAGGGCCTGTGCATGTACAGGCCCTGCATACTGCAGGTGGGCCATACTTTTGACGGTGGGCCTCACATCCAATGGGCTGCACCACATGTTATAGATGGCTACACTGTACATTATAGCGGGCCGCATCATGTTATGGGCCGCATTACCATGAGCCTCACCATATAAACAGGTAGGCTGCACCAAAGGATCTGTAGGCCTGACCATACAGTAGGTGGGCCACACACTAACAATGGGTGGGCCTGGCCTAAGCACAGTTCAGCCCTTAACTAATAATGGGTTTGGACCCAAAGCCAGGCCACTGGTTATGACAAGTGTCTAATGGGCCTAGTTGCTTTAGACAGGTCCAAATGGCCCCATACATGAGGCCTTTCAAACCCACCAACTTTCTATGCACTTAAAGCTTTAAGACTTATTATTTAACACAAACAAATTCTCTAGGGAACTATTTGAGAAGCGTGGAGCTGCTGACTTCTCGAGGGAATTTGCATCGAGGGACGCATTACGACTTCTCTGGTGATGATTTTTCTTCCCCTTGGGCTTTTCACCCCCAACTAGATTAAGAGTAGCTTTTATGACAACTATGACAGATAATCTAAAAATGTAAAGACATTTAATGGTAACTTAATATTTATGATTTACAAGTGACTTGCTTTTGATTAGATTATCCAGACTTTGCCTCAAGGGGGTGATTAAATAGCTTGGAAATAGATTGTAATTGTTTGGTATATCTGCTTAGTTAATAGTTCACATGTTTTAGAAATAATTAACTTACGTGATGAGATTGTTTAGTGTATTTGATTCTTAGGATTAAAAGCATGCCCTACGTTCACATGTGTCATACCCCAAACCCAGAAATCAGATTCATAGGAATCTTGATCGCCGAATCCGGTGTCGACAACCTCCGTAGTACCCCATTCTCGGCTCCTAGTGCCTATATGTCAGGTTCCAATTCTGGGATCCTACAAGGAAGATTTTTCCACGTACGTTTATCTAGTAAGAAGCATAACCACAAATTTACCCAAATCATAAAGGCAACATCATCATCACATATCCACTAATATAATCATTTTGAATACAATGCAGAAAGGGAAATACATATGTATCGAAATCAAAGCTCCAAAAGATCGCCGCACGCTCCAAACCCAATGCTGCTGCAACCAACATCACCTGCACGCATCTATCGTGCATAAGCTTATAGAAAGCTTAGAGGGTGGTGTAAGTGTGTGCACAAGATAAGTGCCAAGTACTCAATACAATGCCTTAATCATACAATATTGGAATTACTGGCAAGATCATGAATCATACGATATCAGAGTAAGTGGAAATACTGCAAGTCTATAAATCATAGAATGTTAGAGTATGCAATATAAATTAGTTATGTAAATGAGGAGTCATAGAGAACCAAATATCAGATGCTGAGGATACAATGCAATATGTAAATCCTGCTAAGCCCGTTTAGGCCATATAAGTGTAGAAACATAGCAACCCAAAATGACATATGCCTGCGGATGTAATGCAATATGCAAGGCGAATGAAATGACCAAGCTGAAGTGTGAAGTCGGGATGATAGTACGTGGTATCACAAGCTACGGGGTCTATCACAAAGGACTTCTATCCAAACCAGTCCCATACCTAAATTTAGATAGTCAAACTCAATGTGATAGACTCCTGATCTCAGGTTAGTCGCGCGCCTAACTGAAATACTGGTCATGCGAAGGTACACAATAATTAGTTACGCACCACTAGCCCGAGTGGATAATGAATGAATGAATGAATGAGCATGCAACTTCTACTCAATAAGTCCACATATCAGTACGGTTCCTCTCTAAAAAATTAATGGGTTCTATTACACTCCAAACCAGAGTGCCTCCCCATCGCGCGCAACAAGGTGAGTGGAAGAGACCTCACTATCCGCCTATAAATATCGGGCCCGGCTCGTCAATAGCAGACCCATTCCTCGAGCTGGTCAAACTCAGCCTAACATTACCCCCTAATTTTAGGAAGGTAAGGCCGCACCCCCTTCCAACCGACCACAACACAATGAGAGACACGACCTAACAGTATACGATCCTCATGCGCTCATGCATCCACTCCGTCTAGACGTTAGAGCAACCTCTAGAACCAAGAGGGTTTAGGGACTTTCACCCAGGGATATCTATAACACCCCATGTAGAATAAATTTTTGGTATCCCATCTAGCCATCCACGATATGCCTGCAGAGGTTACGACCCTGATGTCGATAGGGCATACAGTAATCACAGCACACAATGCAAGATACATGAGTCATACAATCTAGTCATGCATCAATCCTGCGCATACCGTGTGCTCATGTGAGATAATCTCCGCCTATCAGGAGGTCTCATAACAACCGGCACTATGGCATATGCAATGGTTAATCATATCTCATAACAAACATGCAGATGATGCGTATGGGCATATATCATGATGCTATGTTGTAACGCCCTGAAATTCGGGGGTCGAGCATAACTCAGCTCCCGAGTTTCAAAACATCACTTATGCAATATATGTAATGATGGATGTATGTTGTCTATATGAGTGCATAAAACATGGAGTACATTAAGCCAAATTACAAACATAATCCAAGGATAGGTGAAATTTGCAAGCGGAAGACTTAAAGAGATATATATGTATATCTATATAAGTCCCTGAGATATGTATGCTCTGCCAGGTCAAAATTACAAGTGTTTGTTTTCAAAATATAAGTATCAAAATGAAATCATCTATTACAAAGAAAACTCGGAATCCCTGTAGATCAGAACACGGCTCACATGAACCCGCCTGAGAACTGCATAAAAGAAAATGCGTCCTCATCATTCTCATGCTCCTGCTCTGCCTCAGGGGTCGCATCATCATCTACATCTAAGACAGAGTTTGGTTGGTGTTGAAACACCGTCCCAGAATGTGGGAGTGAGTGATCAACTCAGTGGAACTATAAAGTAAAAGTTAACATGTTATCAAATCAATCAAGCAGTAATGATAAGGTAATACAATCAAACACGACCTAATTACTCTTGTTAATGCAAGGATATATGTAGAAATGATGCATGCTCTCGCCTGCACTCCCTCAGCGTCTTCATCTTACGGTACGCATGACAACCTCTTGCAGTGCCCACGACGCCAAAGTACATGCAATGCGGTGCATGAACATGATTACCAAGTTGTTATTAGTCCTTTTCATGCAGCAGGATTGGAAAGCTAAGGTACCTTCCTCATATCAATTTCCAAACAGTGATCCATTCTAGGGTCGTCAGTCCTAGACAATCTCATACGATTATATGGTTCTAGGTCGCTGTAAAGGGCTCGTCACCAATCAATGCATGCCTATCATACCTTAGTTACTACCCTAAGGCTCGTCGCCTCAATGCAGTATCAAAGTATACTCGAGGCCACTACAAAGGGCTCGTCACGAATCAATGTAGGCCGACAGCACGAATATAGTGTCCCATACCACCATAATCGGCTCACGAGTCTGGTGTGCTCACTGGTCACTACGGGGAGGCTCGTCACCCCAGCGTAGGCCGACAGCTTGACCACGGTGTCCCATACCACCATGCCCGGCTCATGAGTCTTAGCGGATCAAGGTACAATGGTTAACGGGATTGCATTGGTAAGTTTGGTACCCTAGATTCAAACAATAGCATCCATACATGGTGCACATCCACTGGGACAATCGGGTTACTTGACAAGCTCGACTAGCACGAGCGCACGTTGAGTTAAATGACATAAAGTGCGCAAACACTTCGTGTGGCCAAACCACTGCTGTCAACCCTAATATGACTCGGGTTTGTCAAACACGTCCTACGTGGCGAACACAACCCCGGCCACGAACTCAAGATTTGTTACCGATTCCCTGGACTATTTCATAGTCCCAAACACATTCAAGTATAACAGATATTCATACTAGCAATTCAGAACAATAATGGATCAACAATTCAAATCATATAGTATGTGAGCATTTGATGAATATCAACTTAACATAGATTTACACATAAGTTGTGCCTGAATTTAAACAACAAAGAATGTAAATTGCATGTAGGAAATCATACACATCACTAAGATAGTTAAGAATCTCTTCTCAACGCCCATAAATAGGATAATATATTCCACACTTGATCATTCAGACATTTCTACAAACACTTAGACTACATATTCCAACATACATAACGTATGTTGGTGATAACACACATTTGGACAATTCCTTTTGCCAAGGAGTTGACACACATACAACTAGCACGAATACATGACAATTAATCATGGCAAACACATGTTCGTATTTCATACGTATACGATACTTTCTACATATATAAGGAATACACAAATCTTAATATAACTAATACATATCAGGAACGCAATATAAACATCGCATTTGGCATGTGAAATTGTACCCACAACAATAATAAACCATTTACCGATATTGAAAGCCTTGAAAACCATAACCTATACAAATATAGTCCGCACCTTAAACCAGAAAGTGCGCAACAGATCTGATTTAGATGATAAGTCTTCACCAACGGCAACTAGATAACCTAAGGCATGAATAAAAAGAGCTACATCAACACTTAGACTATTCTAAGCTCCAAAACAAGCTAGGGTTTGATTGACTTACCCAAGAATGAACTTAGAATTTCCGGAATAACGATTCAGAAGTGATGGTTTAGGTACGCAGAATAATAGGGAAGAATCTCAAGATGATTCACCAACTTCTCTCTCACTTTCTCTCTCTTTTCCTCTCTCTCTTAGCTAGGGTTTAGAAAATTCGTATGGAATTTGAGAGTGAGGGTTTAAGGTCTTTATATAGGCCTAAAATTGATGAAAATAGCCCCAAGGCCAAGGTATACTTAGGTTATAACCAAATCGGGTCTATTTCGATCCAACGGAGTGCTTCTGGTGGTCCCTTTTCCATGTGTGGTCGAACTTAAGCTCACTGACCATAGATCTAGGTCAGGCTGAGTTTTTGTACCGATGGGATTTACAGATCGCTCATGGCAGACCAATCTCAATTCAACGGTCACCGAAACTCGATCAGGTCCACCGGCACTTTGGCATGTCTGGGCCATCTTCCCTGATCCGAGGGTAAATTTAGGTCTGAATCCAACAGTCAAATTGCTTAAAATCGGTGCACAAGCGACACGACTCAGATTTCATAAATTCATATTTAATTTCTCACCTTTCTCATAGTCTTTACTCTGGACTCAAGCAAATCGTCTCAGGACATCATTTGGACTTGATTTCTGAGGTGATTGTTAAGCCCAACAAGGTGATCATAAATGTCTAAGATCATCGCTATCAGAATTTCGACACGCGGTCCAGGTCTGATACAAAGTTTTCAAGTACTCCCGAGAGCAACTGGATTTAGCGTTGAATCCTAGATTTCAGGGTGACATAGCGCTAATGATTCTACATGTTTTGAGTCTTGCAGATCAAATTTAAAGTGATTGGTGCAAATTTCACAAGCAGTCGAGTTTAACGCTAATTAACCCACAAATAACTTCTAAAGAATTTGAGGTAGTACTCGGGTCTTTGCACGAAATTTTCTAGGTCATTACAATGTTGTTTCATATTCATAATCGGTACCCATAACTGACAGCGACAATCGACCTTGACAATGTGGACATTTATCCAACATTGCCCCCAAGAAATGGCCCATACAGAGCCTAACATACAGTGGACCCATGGCCTCACACAAGGGCCAAATATACAATATCATGGGCCTCACTCAAGAACTTAATACACATCACGATAGGCCTTTCACATGGGCCTAATATATATCACAATGGGCTCCATCGCCTGGCCCTCAAATGTATCACAATGGGCCTCATCACATAGGCCTCATATACATCACATTGGGCTTTAAACACGAACTGAATACACATCACAACAGGCCTCAAATACGAGCCGCATATACATCACATTGGGCCTCAAACACGGGCCGAATGCACATCACAATGGGCCTCAAATACGGACCGCATATGCATCTCACTGGGCCTTAATAATCGGAATCGAAATCAACAATCGAATTCGGTATCGACAATCAGAATCGACCTTGATGATCGACCCCAATAATCAAAATCGGAATTAGCCTCAACAATCGGCCTCGACAATCGAAAATCAGAATTGGCCTCAATAATCGGCCTTGACAATTGGATTCGGTCTCGACAATCGAAATCAGAATCGACCTCAATAATCGGCCTCGACAATCAGAATCGGCCTCGATAATTGGCCTCAACAATAAGAATCGGCCTCAACAATCGGAGTTAGAATTGACAATCAAAATTGGCCTCGACAATTGGAATCAGAATCGGCCTCAATAATTGGCCTCGACAATCAGAAATCAGAATCGGCCTCGACAATCAGAATCAAAATCAGAATCAGCCTCAACAATTGGCCTCGACAATCAGAATCGGCCTCAATAATTGGCCTCAACAATCGGAATCGGCCTCAATAATCGGCCTCGACAATCGGAATCAGCCTCGATAATTGGCCTAGACAATCGGAATCAGAATCGGCCTAGACAATTGGCCTTGACAATCGGAATCGGAATTGGCCTCGACAATCGGCCGATCAAGGCCTAAGGGAAGGTCACAATGTGGACATTAAACCATCATTGCCCAACAATGTGGCCATTTAACCAACATTACTCCCAAGGAGTGCCCACATAGAGCCAAACGTACAGTGAGCCCATGGCCTCTTACAAGGGCCTAATATACATTATATTGGGCCATAAATATATCACATCGGTCTCATCAATGGCCATAATTTGCATCAATGTGGGCCCTATACAGTCTCAATGGGCCTTACATAGGGGTCTCTTACATCAAGTGGGCCGCATCACATGGGCCTAAAATACATCACTATGGGCTGCTCACACAAGCCTAATATACAACACTATGGGCCGCTCACATGGGCCTACTACACAACCCTATGGGCCACTCACATGGGCCTACTACACAACCCTATGGGCCACTCACATGGGCCTACTACACATCACTATGGGCCGCATCACATGGGCCTACTACACATCACTTGGGCTGCATCACATGGGCCTCGAATGCCTCACAATGGGTCATAACCCATGGGCCTCAATACATCACAATAGGCCACAACCCATGGGCCTCAATACATCACGATAGGCCTTGCCTATAAGCCTCGAATACATGACAATGGACCACAACCCATGGGCTTCAAATACATAATAGGTGGGCCCTACACATGGGCCTAATATACATCAAGTGGGCTGTATAAATGGGCCACACTAATGGGCCTCATACACATCAAGTGGGACGCATAAATGGCCGCACCAATGGGCCTCATACACATCAAGTGGGACGCATAAATGGGCCGCACCAATGGGCCTCATACACATTAAGTGGGCCACATAAATGGGCCTCAAATGGGCTTAGACCACACTAAAAATCATTTTAATAGTTGTAGGTGTAACATGTGCATCACGTACACTACCATTCCATGGGGCACTAATGATGATCAGCACTGTCCAAACATTGTCCAGGTAAATCAGCACCATCCAAACACTATTTATGTAAATCGGCACCATCCAAATATTGTCTATGTAAATCGGCACCATCCAAACATTGTCCAGCACCGTCCAGCGTAATCTGGATGGTGTGGATGAAATAAATACATCACGGTGGGTCCACGGTCCAGATGGGGCCCACAAAACTTGCCAACATTGATGTAGCAACTGCTGCTGCTGCCTACTAACCCACCATCCAGATAGTGGATGGTTGGGATTAAAACACATATTTCATGGTGGGTCCCCACCGTCCAGATCTGATGAACGGTGGGTATAACACATACAGCAAAGGTGGGTCCCACCGTCCAGCCATCTAGACGATGTGGATGAGACCCACAGTACTACTGATGTCCGCAGCTACAAAGCTGGTGAGGTACACCAGCCAATCCTCTTCCATTCACTTCCTTGGATTGGACAGCATGGATAGTCACATATCAAGGTGGGCTCCACCGTCCATAATTGGACGGTGGATGGATGGGGGAAATGCATACATCTGGTGGGTCCACACGTGTGGGACCCACCAACTATAATATTTTATTATAATATAGTATATATATACATATAATATATATATATATATATATATATATATTAATATTATATAAACGCCTAGCTCTGGACGTCCACTAACAGACGGTCTGGATTTCACATAAATGCCAGGTGGGTCACACCATACAGTGACGGTGTGGATAGATCACGGACGTCACGCCCACGTGGGTGGGTCACACGAGCTGGACCAAGTCGATATTTATTTTCTTCCTTCATCCAAGGCCTGTCCAGGAAGGACAACCTAGATACAATATGTACACAAGGTGGGTCTCACCGTCCAAATTTGTTGGATGGTGTGGATTCCACCCACTCATCTAGTGGGTCCCGTCTAGATGGATGGACGGACAGCGTGGATTCCATCCACACATCAGGTGGGTCCCGTTTAGATGGACAGACGGTGTGGATGAAATATATATATATATATATATATATATATATCACAGTGGGTCACACCGTCCCACACTGTGGACGGTGTGGATCAACATCAAGGTGGGCCACAAAATGGGAAAGAGAGAAAGAGAGAGAGATCGGTAAGAAGGGGGGGACCCCGCCACTATGGGCCCTCCCTAAATAGAAAACATACATCAAGATGGGTCCCACCATATGTGGGCTCTCAAATAACAAAATCGACAGTTAGATCACCCATCGTTCTTGCTTCTTTTAGACTCCTTGGACCCTTTAGCTCTAAAGCTCCAATATTGATGGAGGGTGGTAGAGGTTGGACGGTGGAGATGAGAGGTGAGGAGGGTAGGAAGGTGGGCCACACCAAGCTCTCTCATGGAGCTTGGACGTGGGTTGCTTGGAGAATGAGGGAGAGAGAGGGTTGTAAGGGAGAGGGATGGGTGTGATGGGTGAGTGAGTGATGGGTGATGTGTACTTTAACATGTAAGGGATGGGTTGCTTTGACTTTGGGGTTACTTGGGGATGGGGTGTTGTACTTGACATGAGAGGTGATTGATGGGATTTAATGTGATTGATTTGAAAGAATGTCTTGGGCTTTGCAATGCGCGGGGTTTTCCTCGAACTTAACGCGGGCCCACATCTCCTGGCCTGGGTATCGCCTTGACGCGTAATACACGGCATCAAAACTGCGGCGACGGCGCGATTGCAATGATACAAGTCTTGGGTCGAGCCGACTCTAAAATACGGGATACGAGTCAGGATTACGCGCAAACGTCGGTTAAAGATTGCTGGTTGCCGAAATTCGATCGGGAGGACCTCGAAAACTTACGGAATGGTACGAACTAGGATACGGGTCTTACAACATGTATACTTGGTTAGTTCACTTGAACATGTGTACTAAACTCGTCCAAGTAATTCAACTAGTTACCCATTATATGTGCAATGTGTTAATCCATTGAGTACGTATTTTTGGATTATGAACTTATGATCATGTGACTCACAGGAATACATGCTTTGCTATCAAATTCCTTATTCATGATTAGGTTCCATGCTATAAGACACACATCATTAAAATCTCTCCATGGAAATCTTTAACTAAGGAGAGTCCGTATTTAGGGAGTAACTAGACTGGCTGCGATGGAAGTAGATCCCTAGCCTGGAGGTTATGGTTGGTGACATTTGATCATGGGGATTACTACACATGGAGTGGCTTCACTTACCTGGCCATGGAATGGACGTTGTAACTTCTACAATTACCGTTGTTTACTCATTTTGAATCATACATGCTGTCACATTTTAATTGTCACATTTAACTACCTCAACGTATCCTTCCAAGTCAGAATACAATGGTAGTCCCCTTGGTATTGAGAATTGATTGGCCACAGGTTGGTGGATTCTACACACACCCTAAAGACGGTAGCCTCATGGGCTAAGGATGGTGGTCATGGGACATTATGCCTGTTGAGGCACAAAAAATTATTCCATTGCATGTCCATTGCATTGGTCAGAGAATTTCATGGTGCAAATCCTTCCTAGGGTTGTGCACTCCTTATTTTGGAGTGAAGAGGGTATTTTGGTAAAAATGAGTAAAGAGGATATTTTAGTAAAAATGATTAAAGAGGGTATTTTAGTAAAAATGAGTGAAAGAGGGTATTTTGGAAAAAAATGAGTGTTTTGGTAAATATGAGTAAAAAGTGTATTTTGGTAAAAATGAGTGAAAGAGGGTATTTGGTAAAAATGAGTGAAAGAGGGTATTTTGGTAAAAATGAGTGAAAGAGAGTATTTTGGTGAAAATGAGGGAATGAGAGTATTTTGGTAAAAATGAGTGAATGGGGGTATTTTGGTAAAAAGGGGTGCATGGGTGTCATTTTAATAGAGAAGGGACGTACACCACCATTTAAGGAAAAGTGGTTGAACACCACTATGTAAGGAAGGAGGGTGGAAGTTGTATGAAGAAAGAAGTGGTCATGATCACCACTATATAAGGAAGGGATGCCTATAAATACCCCTCCCTATGCCATATTTGAGGGGTTGTTGGTTGGAAGACAAGAAGCAAGGGGGACAAGAAGGAAGGAAGACAAGAGAGTAAGAGGTAGAGGGTTTGCGCGAACCCACGCAATGAAAAAGGTGTTGCACGACTCCGCGCAATCAAAAGGAAGGCTTTGCGCCTATCCACATAAAAGGAAGGCTTTGCGCCTATTTGCACAAAGGAAAGAGACCTTGCGCCTATCCGCGAAATGGAGAAGGTGTTTGCACGACCCGCACAATGGAAAAAAGGCTTTGCACCTATCCGCGTAATGAAAATAGGAGAGAAATCCCTTCACGCCACTTCTCTCTCTTTCTCTCTCTCTGTGTCCTGAAGACAGGCTTTTCATGTCCTAAGGAAGTCCTTTGCGTGAACCTGCGTAACCAATTCTACAAAAAGCCTTTGTGCACAACCATTCCTACAAAGAAATCCCATGCGCCACTTGTTGCGGAGATTGTCTAAACACCAGGGTTTTATTGTCTTAATGGATACTCCATGCGCCACTTGGTGTGGAGATTGTCCAAACACCAGGCTTTTGTTGTCTTAACGGAGACTCCATGCGCCACTTCTCTCTCCCCTTTGTCCTAACACAAGCCTTTTCTTGTCTTAACGGATGCTCCATATGCCACCTCATGTAAAAAAGGGATGTGCGCTCCACATTTCAAGGGTTGTGCGCTCCACATTTCAAGGGATGCGCGCTCCACATTTGAAGGGTTGTGCGCTCCACATTTCAAGGGATGTGCGTCCCATCAAAATTAACTTCTCATCTTGTGTGATAATAGGATTGTACAACCCATGTTTCAAGAGTTTTAATCCACACAACCTATCCGCCTTTGCGAAAAACATCAAAACACGTCAAAATGCTCCCAAAATTGCCATTAGACTGTCTTCTATTTCATTCATTGTGTTGCATTAATTGTACTCTGTTTTCAGAATCAAGGGAATCCGAGGATGTAAATGAACTCAAAATAGAATTGTGATCATTGTTCTCTTATTATTTCTTTGTTATCATTGAATAAATCCCCCAAATCAAACGCATTTGTTTCTTGTCGAAATAAAATGGTGACTCTACTGGGGACTATTATTATTCAATGATAACTTAGAAAATACTCAAAGAACATTTATCACTTTTTGGCTTCTGTATAGACGCCAAAATGGCGACTCCAAGTGGGAACATCCTCCCCTTCATCTCTAAAAATAAAGTACAATTTTATTTAAATTAAAATAACTAACACTCCATTCTAAATAACAGGGTATACTGCAAAGCCAAAAGGGGGGACTGTAAGAAGAAAGCACCAGAGAAAGCAAAATCCGCTGTGATCAAGAACAGGAAATTTCATGTAATGGACGGAATGATCTCTGTTTCACCGATAGCACAGCAAAACGATGAAGGATGGATGATAGTAACATCCAAAAGATGAAAAGTTCGATCTACTTCCGCAAGAAGCATCATCTCATCAAGTACAGGGTTGATTATGCGAAGTGTCGTGAGACACAGTCCTACGTCGATCATACAATCTTCTCATTCGAGAAAGATAGAAAGGCTCGTTACTCCAAAAGGTCCTCCGGTTTCGTTAACTACAACCGCAAAGACATCTTCCACAGAATCATTACGATTTCAGAAGAATAAAGGGAAGACCATCGCGATTAGTGAATGTTAGCTCACAGCACCTCCTGCAAAAGATTTCAAGCAAACTCATGCATTGAGAATGCCACGATCTGAGTCAGCTAGTCCTTTGAAGCAACAGTACACTGGTTTCAAATCAAACAATAGTTCATCTTCTTTAACAGCATCAGCAGTGCAGCACTCTCTTCCTCCTTCAATATTGAGACATTCAAAGAATAAGAAAATAAAAGTTTAATCGGCAGACATCAATAAGCCTAACCAACCTTCACTAGATAAGCACGTAGCTGAAGGAATCCGTAATTTTCCAACAGTGACTGTTGTGAATAACATTAAACCACAAGAAGAAAGGTCACAATCGCAAGTGGTTAGATTTCAAGAACTGACACCTAATATTACTCAGTATATAATGCAGGAAGAAATTCGACAGATGGTCATCGAAACCATTCATCTAGAGAAGAAGTGAGGTCAGAATCAAAAATTTCAATACCAGACACCGTATCCTCGTGAAATAGAAGAAATGTCGTTTCCCGCCATTTTCAAACTCCCAGACTTTTAGAAATTTAGTGGGAACAGATCACCAGAAGAACATATGATGCATTTCATAACAAAGATGAGAAATTTCTCTAAAGTTCCTCAATATTGTCTATAACTATTCGGATCTTCTCTGACAGTAAGGGCTTTCAGATGGTATTCAGGTTTAATTCCAGGATCTATTCATACTTGGGAACAGATGCAGGATGCTTTTATATCGAACTTTTTCTCTTCTGACCAAGAAGTCAGTTTGACCGAACTAGCCTCTATTCGCCAAGAAGAAAATGAACCAATTGAGGAATTCATCAATCGATGGAAGGACTTGGGGGCATAATACCGACATCCTTTGCAGGAATCAGAACAAGTAAAACTAAGTTTAGAAGGTATGAGACCAGAACTAGCATGCAACCTGATTAGTAAAGATTGGAAAACCTTTCGTGATCTTGCTACAAAGGCCTATGCTCTTGAAAAGATGATTGGAAGAATGTCCGCTTTTCAGCCATCATTAGCCAACATCACTCAGAAAAAAGAAAATACAGAAGATTATCAGGATGTTGAAAGAGACAGTGATGAAGAAGATAGAAATGGTCATGCGATTATAATGATATATAAAAGATCCAGGCAAAATAAAGACCACATGAAGTATTCATTTGTAAGAAAAGACGTACTTCTCATGCTGAAACAATTGTTGGCTATGAAAAGTATCGACTTACCTTGGCTAAGACACCTCGAAGAAATTGAAAACATAAGAGGAATGGATTATTGTCATTATCACCATACATGTGGATATCATACAAAGAGTTGTAATGCCCTCAGGAAAAAGCTACAAAAGATGATTGATAGGGGAGAAATTGTGATGGAAGAATATGACAGCAAAGCAAAGATGAAAGGGTTGATTGCGCAGGTTAGTGTAGACGCCCCTCGCAGTTGTGCCCACCTGCACAGAAAATGATTGATAATGGCGAAATTGCCATAATTAGTTCAAGACTGGGGGCAACACTAATCTCGGATGATCGGTATGAGGTGATGTGGCATCAGCATACTTGTTAAAGATCGTAAGATCGTGATTTTGATTATGAAGATTATCAGAATAATACTTCTTAATCAAAAGGGGGCATGACAAGTAGAAAGATGAAACGGCTACAAAAGACAAAGTCATGTATTTCCTTTCATATGAATGAATAAAAAGGGTGCAAGCAAAGCTTCTCAAGCATATCAGGCATATTAAGATGATTACTGTTAAGCGTCGATGATTCACTATCAAGCGCTGATGATTATCATCAAATTCACCAAGTATCAATGGGTATCACCAAAATTAGCAACTATCGTTGCCATCATCAATCGCCCATATGAAATTGTCTTATTGCTATCATCACCAAGTTGATTCACTATCTTAAACATTATATGAATATTCTCAGAACATTATCAACAGCGGTGAAATACCAATTATTACCAATTATTGATCCACTATTTTTGGCAGTGGAATAAAGCTATATGGCCAACCACATATAAAGTTGATGACAACGATGGTATTTTATCATTTAAGGTAGCCTAGCCAAGCCCTATACGACCAACTATGCATCATCATCTATATATAACAGCAGTGAGTGCTTGAACAGGTCTATATACAAAGCTTCAATGACTTAAAGAGCCCGAAATCGGTGGTAAACTATAATTTCTCTCTGAGCCCAGCCCAAAATTGACGGTAAACTACAATTGCTGTTTAAGCCCAAGTCAATCCAGTCTTATCCAGTTAAAGTATGGTCAGTCAAAGTACACTAGCTCCACTGCTCAAAAAGCATAAACTATGTATAGCATCAAAATGCTACAGATATATATAATTCACTTTAGATATGCTCAAATATGTAATTGCCTGATGAAAATTTTAAATATTGAGTAAACAACATACAAAAATGCATTTCTCTTTAATCAGGTTCAAATTACAGCAACGGCGAATGCCTCCAAGATATTGGCAATTATCTACTCAAAAGTTCAAATCTTCAAATATATTGACAAAAGCTGTGAGAGAAATATTATCACACAAGATTCTTAAAGGCGGCAGAGAATAAACAAGCAAAGAATCATCATTCTCTCCTAGACAATTTAAAGATTCAAATATATTCTTTGGATTTGTTAAAAGAGCAGCAAAAGATTATCTATCCTTCAAGGGTATCAGCAGGCTTCACTTTGAAAATATTATCTTCCAAAGAAGTCTTTATAGAAAGATTGGCCTAGAAAGGGGGCATGATCTATGTCTTTAAAGTAATTTATGCCTTAGTCTTTTAACAATTTCTTATGTGCAATGGAAAAATTCATATGCCGAGAATTATGAATAATGATATCGCAAGACTCCAAGTACTAGATCTGATGGAGACAAAGAACAAATGAAATCATCATCAGTTACTTCTATGTCCTTCAGAAAGTTATTCAATAGAATTGAGAAAAGTCTTATCTATTTTTTAGAATCAACAAAGGTCCAAGGAAAAGTCTATGAAGAAATGCCAAGGAGCACAAACTAGAAAAGATTCAGCAAAAGACTCAGTGGTTGAACCTTTGAAGCAGGAGATGACATCTCCAAAAGAACGATATAATGAGCAAAGAATGCAATGCGAAGCACGCTGACAAGCACAAAGATGAAATGATTAAATCATTATCATATTGTGAATATCACAATCAGCCTAAAAAAGAGAAGAAGCTTTCAATATATTTCAAAATTATCAATACTTTAATGAAACTAGATTGGAAAGTTATGATGTCTTAAGATACTAATTCCGATTAATTTGGCAGGAAAGAGTATCATTCGAAAGCCTGGGCTATGCAGATCATGAATAAAGGAGATAATCAAAAGAGATTGCTGCAATAGGAGCAGCATTAAAGAGCATCTCCCTAGACACAAAGTTCTATGAAAGAATCAAAGGAGTTGATTAAAGAGACCGTTGTAGCAGCAATAGTAGCATTGAAAGATAGTTCTCTGACCAAGATACTTAGAGACAAAGTCGTCATAGCTGTTACGGTGACGGGTTTCGATGAAAAGAGAATTTTACCCTCTCTAGTGAAGTATCTGCCCAACACTGTTGATTGGGGGCATTCAAGTCTTCCGTTCGAACACGATCATTTAGTATTTCGTTCGAGCGCGATCATTCAGTCTTCCGTTCGAGCGCGATCATTCAGTCTTCCATTTAAGCACGACCATTCAGTATTCTGTTTGAGTGCGATCATTTAGTATTCTGTTCAAGTGCAATCATTCAAGTCTTTCGTTTAAGTGTGATCATTCAGTATTCTGTTCGAGCACAATCATTCAAGTCTTTCGTTCGAGCGCAATCATTCAGTATTCTGTTCAAGCGCAATCATTCAAGTCTTCTGTTCGAGCGCAATCATTCAAGTCTTCTGATCGAGCGTGATCATTCAAATCTTTTGGTCAAGTATGATCATTCAGTCTTCTAGGCAAGCATGATCATCCAGTCATCCTTCAGTTGCAGTTCATTCAGTTCTGTGGTCGGAAGAAGATCAATCTTCCATTTGATTTCATGAATCAATCAAAGAAGGATCGAGGGGGCATCTGTTGATGCACAAAAAATATTCCATTGCATGTCCATTACATTGGTCAGAGAATTCCATGGTGTGGATCCTTCCCAGGGTTGTGCACTCCTTATTTTGAAGTGAAGAGGGTATTTTGGTAAAAATGAGTGAAGAGGGTATTTTGGTAAAAATGATTAAAGAGGGTATTTTGGTAAAAATGAGTGAAAGAGGGTATTTTAGAAAAAATGAGTGAAAGAGGGTAGTTTAGTAAAAATGAGTAAAGAGGGTATTTTTGGTAAAAATGAGTGAAAGAGGGTATTTTGATAAAAATGAGTGAAGAGGATTTTGGTAAAAATGAGTGAAAGAGGGTATTTTGTTAAAAATGAGCGAAGAGGGTATTTTGGTAAAAATGAGTGAATGAGGGTATTTTGGTAAAAATGAGTGAATGGGGGTATTTTGGTAAAAAGAAGTGAAGAGGGTATTTTAGTAAAAAGGGGTGCATGGGTGTCATTTTAATGGAGAAGGGATGTACACCACCATTTAAAGAAAAGTGGTTGAACACCACTATGTAAGGAAGGAGGGTGGAAGTTGTATGAAAAAAGAAGTGGTGGTGATCACCACTATATAAGGAAGGGAAGCCTATAAATACCCCTCCCCATGCCACATTTGAGAGGTTGTTGGTTGGAAGACAAGAAGGAAGGGGGATAAGAAGGAAGGAAGACAAGAGAGAAAGAGGTAGAGGGTTTGCGCGAACCCACGCAATGAAAAGGTGTTGCACGACTCCACGAAATCAAAAGGAAGGCTTTGCGCCTATCTGTGCAAAAGGAAGGCTTTGCGCCTATCCGTACAAAAGGGAGGCTTTGCACCTATCTGCGTAAAGGAAAGAGGCCTTGCCCCTATCCATGCAATGGGAAAGGTGTTTGCGTGAACCCGCGCAATGGAAAATGGCTTTGCACCTATCCACACAATGAAAATATTAGAGAAATCCCTTTGCGCCGCTTCTCTCTCATGTCCTAAGGAAGTCCTTTGCTCGAACTTGTGCAACCAATTCTACAAAAAGCCTTTGAGCGCAACCATTCCTGCAAAGAAATCCCATGTGCCACTTGGCGTGGAGATTGTCCAAACACCAGGCTTTTGTTGTCTTAATGAATGCTCTATGTGCCACTTGGTGTGGAGATTGTCTAAACACCAGGCTTTTGTTGTCTTAATGAATACTCCATGCGCCACTTTTCTCTCCCCTTTGTCCTAACATAAGCCTTTTCTTGTCTTAACGGATGCTCCATATACCACCTCATGTAAAAAGGTGATGTGCGATCCACATTTCAAGGGATGTGCGCTCCACATTTCAAGGGTTGTACGCTCCACATTTCAAGGGATGTGCGCTCCACATTTCAAGGGTTATACGCTCCACATTTCAAGGGATATGCGCTTCATAATTAAAGGTTTGTGTACTCCACATTTCAAGGGATGTGCGCTCCATCAAAATTAACTTCTTATCTTGTACGATAATAGGATTGTGCAACCCATGTTTCAAGAGTTTTAAATCCACACAACCTATCTGCCTTTGCGATGAACATCAAAACGCTTTAAAATGCTGCTAAAGTTGCCATTAGATTTTCTTCAATTTTATTCACTATGTTGCATTGTACTCTGTTTTCAGAATTAAGGGAATCCGAGGATATAAATGAACTCAGAATAGAATTGTGATCATTGTTCTCTTATTATTTCTTTGTTATCATTGAATAAATCCCCTAAATCAAATGCATTCGTTTCTTGTCGAAACAATTCCCAAGCCGTCGGCCTATGCTGGGCGATGAGCTCCCCGTAGTCACCTTGAGCCTACAAAACCTGCTGATTGTAAATGGACTAATAATGGCCTAGATAATCATGCATATGCATCCGAGCGATGAAAGATGGCTAATTCTGGATGCTGTAGCACATGCCTAATAGGATTTAGTTGGGGTATCATTTCGCTAGCTTTCAGACCATCAACTATCGACCCACCTTCGGTGAGCTTTGCACTATGCATGTACTATGTACTTTCACTGGTGACCGTCCACATTGCATGGGTTTTGCCCAAAAGCCAACTAAATGAGCATCCCCAGTTGATGTGCACTCATTCATCCATGCACTAATTAAGATTTGCATATTGTCCTGTTTTATATGCTGTGTTGTTTTATACTACATCTTGTCTAGGGCAGTGGTGTGTAATCTTGAGGAAAAATCACACTGAGCTGGCCACTCATTCATCGATGTTCAACCGTATAGAGGATGCAGGTACAGGAGCCGATGAATACACAGCAGACCTGGAGGCAGTGGCGGTCGAGGAGGAGCTCTATGACGAGGAGCTATAGCAGGAGGCGGCCGCTTATTTTGGGCTAAACTAGTAGATTAGCCCTTTATGATTATTTTAGAACATTTAAAAACTTGAATTTTTATATTTGGCTCCCAACTGAGTGGGCTAGGATATTATTCACATTTTGGGTCATATCTATGCTACGTTTCATTCCGCCATTTGCACTTTGATTTACATATTGATTACCATTAGTATTTAGTTTACTCCTAGGTTTTTAGGATGCGAGTCATATACTCAGGTCCCAAAAACTAGGGCATTACAAGTTGGTTTCAAAGCGGAGTATGAGATAGCCTGGCTGTGGGATCAACATACAAAACTTTAAGGGATTAACTTAGATAGAACTTAGACATTTCCCTTAGGGAGTAGGAAGGATGGGTAAACTTAGAAACAAAACACTTAGGCCCCTTAAATATTAGCAAAATAAACATTTGAACTTATGAAGGAATCCCTAATAGCTAGAAAGAACTTAGAGTATGAAGCACCTAGGAAAAACTTAGAATCCCTTGGGAAACGGCAAGTTAGTCGTCTAAACTTAGAAACAGAAACCTTAGTCCCCTTGAGAATTCAACTAGGATAGGTCTCTAACTCTTGTGTTGCCTCGTAATTGACTAGAACTACTTTTTCCCCATACCTCAACCCTGAAATTTTAATCACACAGGTAATCATGCCACCCGTATTGCGATCATACCAGATCCACACAATCAACATCCACCCCCTCCCGTCTCCATAACGCCAACGGGAGCGCAGTCCCATCTACACACCAAGGCTTCCACCTGGAGTGATGAATGGGGACACGAGGTCTGAAGCTGTAGGGGACTCTCTCCTCTCAAATAGTCACGTCTGGGTTTCCCTCACAGTACTTCAAGCAGCGGACCCCTTCGGCTGGGCCCTCAGCGGATGCACACGCAGATTCGCCGACATAGGCAGCGCCCTTTGCAACATTTATGCAGATGGCCACCATTATGCAGCAACAACATAATACATTCGTCTGACAGCAGCAGGACGTACACGCACTAGTGGTGGAGACTCTTCGGGAGAGGGACCGAAGAGTGGCGTCCCGAGATAGGGACGTCAGAAGTTCAGACGTGTTAGACCAATTTATGAGGCTCTGCCTACCGACTTTTGGAGGAGCGCCTGACCCAGTGCAGGACGAGCATTAGTTGGTGAGGGTGGCCAAAATGATGAGGCCAATGGAGTGCACAGACTCCCAGATGGTCACACTAGCCACATACCTGCTCGAGGGTGAGGTGGAAAACTGGTGGGACAGCGAACAAAGAGGCATGGCAACTTGGTACACCTGAACATGGGCTAGCTTCAGGATAATGTTCCTGGAGAAGTATTTTCCGCGGTCGTGCTGGAGTAAGAAGATCGCGCAGTTCCTAAAGCTAGAACAAGGGAACCTTACAGTCGCTCAGTACGAGGAGAAGTTTGATGAACTGTCCCGATATATACCCAAAGCCATCGAGGACAAGGAGGATAAATTGGAGAAGTTTAAAGAGGGGCTAAAGCCCGGGATACAATCTCGGCTGTGCCCCTGGGATTTTGCAGACTTCCCGAAATTGGTGGACAAGACGATGCAAGTAGAAAAAGACTTCGAGCGTACCATCTGCTCCCACCTTCCAGCACGAGACACCTCGATCAGGCTGAGGCAGATACCTCCTGCCCCACCTATCCCAGCAGGGAGGTTCAGAGTCCAGCCTGCAGGTGCCCCACCCGCACCCCCAAGGAAGTATTATGAGTACTGTAAATGGGATGGCCACACTTCTCGGTATTATTATAGGAGGATAGCCGATAAGGGCAACGCGCCGCCAGCAAACTGCCCCGAGCAGAACCGAGCAGCAATCAAAGTAGTATCTAGGCCCCAGCAGCCTAGGCAGGGACCTTCGGCTTAGCAGAGGGCTCCCCAGGCCCAAGTATATGTTGTTGCCACTACAGAGGCCGAGCAGGACCCCTTGCAGACTATCCACGGTATCGCCCACATTAACGGTACCCCTGTACTCACCCTATTTGATTCTGGTGCAATTGTCATTTATTGATTCTGCTATTGCATCTAAACTAGAACTGAACACAACGCAGATGCATGCCCCCTTAGTCATGCCATACCTAGATCGGTTCGTAATTGTGTTCATCGATGATATTCTGGTTCACTCAAAGAGTTGAGAAGAGCACGAGCAACACTTGCGCACAGTCTTAAACACTCTGAAGGAGAACTAGCTGTACGCCAAGCTGAGTAAGTGCGAGTTCTGGGAAGAGGAAGTGAAATTCCTGGTGCATGTAGTGAAAACAGAGGGGATAGCAGTCGATCCGGCTAAAGTGGAAGCAGTGTCTAAGTGGGAGCAGCCCACTACAATTACCGAGGTTCGGAGTTTTCTAAGAATGGCAGGTTACTACAGACGATTTATTAAGGAGTTCTCCAGGATTGTGCAACCGTTCACTCAACTGACGAAAAGACTAACCGGTTTACATGGGATGAGAATATAGAAGCGGCTTTTCAAGAACTGAAGATAAGACTGACTTCCACGCCAGTACTCACCCTTCCACAAGAAGGAGAGACATTCGTGGTTTACAACGATGCATCTAAGTTGGGACTAGGGTGTGTGATGATACAAAATGATAAAGTGATTGCTTACGCTTTGAGACAATTGAAGAAGTATGAAGAGACTACCCGATGTACGACCTGGAATTAGCAGCAGTGGTCTTCGCCCTGAAGGTATGGAGGCACTACCTCTGCGGGGAGGAATTTTAGTTATTCTGTGATCACAAAAGCCTGAAATACATATTTACGTAGAACGACTTGAATATGCGCCAACATCAGTGGATGGAGACACTTAAAGACTTCCACTTTGATATATCTTACCATGCTGGCAAGGCAAACTCCATGGCTGATGCATTAAGTCTAAGGAAGAAGCATGAGCTAATAGCCACTCTGATGATCAAGGAGCGGGAGATGATGGAGTTCGTATAGGACTTTGACATCCAACTTACCCTCAACGAACCTAATGCTTATGTGGCTCTATTGATTGTAGAGTCGACCCTGGTTCGGCAAGTAACCTCCGCTCAGGACCAGGATGAATGACTTGTTAAGATGAAAAGAAGGTATAAGAGCAAGAAAATGCCTCGTTGGAGGATTGGTAGGGACGGCGATCTTCAGTATCAGGGGCGAGTATGTGTTCCAAACGACGTCGATTTGAGGAAGGAAGTAATGGTAGAAGCCCACCATTCCAAATTAGCTATCCACCCAGGAAGCACTAAGATGTACAATGACGTTAAGAGATAATACTAGTGGAATAACATGAAGAGGGACATCGCAGGCTTTGTGGCAAAGTGCATGGTGTGCCAGAAGATCAAGGTTGAACATCGCAAGCCTGCTGGCCTCCTTCAGCCGCTGCCACTAGCTAAATGGAAGTGGGACAGCGTCTCCATAGACTTCATATCTGACCTTCTGAGGACACAGAGGAAGCATGATTCGATTTGGGTCATTGTCGATAGGTTAACAAAGGCTGCCCGATTCCTTCTGATTCACACAACCGACTCGACCGGTAGTTTGGAAAAATTATACATTTGAGAAGTCGTGTGATCCTATGGAGTCTCGCGGGAGATCATATCGGATTGAGACTCCAGGTTTACTTCTGCCTTTTGGAGGAGGTTGCAGGAAGAGTAGGGATGGAGCTCAAGTTCAATACCGCATTCCACCCTCAGAATGACTGAAAAACTGAGAGGATAAATCAGATCTTAGAGGATATTCTGAGAGCATGCGTTCTAGACTATTAGGGCAACTGGGACGATCACTTGGCTTTGGCAGAATTTGCATATAACAACAGCTTCCAGTCTAGCATAGGCATGGAACCATTTGAGGCTCTCTATTGTCACCCTTACCAAGCCCCACAGTGTTGGGCAGAAGTCGGAGAGAGAAGCTTGTTAGGGCCTGTAACGCCCTGAAATTCGGGGGTCGAGCATAACTCAGCTCCCGAGTTCCAAAACATCACTTATGCAACATATTTAATGATGGATGTATGTTGTCTGTATTAGTGCATAAAACATGAAGTAAATTAAGCCAAACAGCAAACATAATCCAGGGATAAGTGAAAAACGTAAGCGGAAGACTTAAAGAAATATATGTGTACATGTGTAAGTCCCTGTGGTATGTATGCTCTGCCAGGTCATAATACAAGTGTTTATCTTCAAAATACAAGTATCAAAATGAAATTCATCTATTCCCAAAAGAAAATTCAGAATCCCCGTCGATCAGGACACAGCTCACATGAACCCGCCTGAGAACTGCATAAAGGAGAACGCCTACTCATCATCCTCAAACTCCTGCTCTGCCTCGTGGGTCGCATCATCATCTGCATCTAAGACGGAGTCTGGTTGGTGTGTACAACACCGTCCCGTAATGTGGGAGTGAGTGATCAACTCAGTGGAACAATAAAGCAAAGGTTAACATGTTATCAATTCGGTCAAGTAGTAATGATAAAGTATACAATCAAACATATCCTAATTACTCTTGTTAATGCAAGGATGTATGTAGAATGATGCGTGCCCTCGCCTGCACTCCCTCAGCGTCTTCATCTTACTGTACGCATGACAACCTCCCGCAGTGCCAACGACTTCCACGCACATGCAATGCGGTGCATGATCATGATTACTAAGTTGTTATTAGTCCTTTTCATATAGCAGGATTGGGAAGCTAAGGTACCTTCCTCATATCACTATCCAAACAGTGATCCATTCTAGGGTCATCAGTCCTAGACAATCTCATACGATCATATGGTTTTAGGTCGCTGCAAAGGGCTCGTCACCAATCAATGCATGCCTATCATACTTTTGTTACTACTCTAAGGCTCGTCACCTTAATGTAGTATCAAGGTATGCTCGAGGTCACTACAAAGGGCTCGTCACCAATCAATGTAGGCCGACAGCACGAATATAGTGTCCCATACCACCATAATCGGCTCACGAGTTTGGTGTGCTCACTGGTCACTACGGGGAGGCTCGTCACCCCAGCGTAGGCCGACAGCTCGACCACGGTGTCCCATACCACCATGCCTGGCTCATGAGTCTTAGCGGATCAAGGTACCATGGTTAATGGGATTTGCACTGGTAAGTTTGGTACCTTAGGTTCAAGCAGTAGCGTCCAAACATGGTGAACATACAATAGGGCAAATTGGGTTACTTGACGAGCTCGACTAGTACGAGCGCACGTCAAGTTGATCGACATGAAGTGCATAAACACTCCGTGTGGCCTAACCACTGTCGACAACCGAAGTACGGCTCGAATTTGTCAGGCACGTCCTACGTGGCAAACAACCTCAGCCACCAAATCAAAACCTATTACCGATTGCCTGGACTATATCATAGTCCCAACCACATTCGATCATAATGACTATTCATATGAGACAATCAAAGCAGTAATGGATCCATAATTCAAATTATACAATCATATGAGCATGTTGTGAAGTGCAACACAAACATGATTTCACACACATTCATTTCATAAATAAAACAAACATCATAATGTGACGTACATGGAGGAAATCATACACATAATTAAGGTAACCGAGATTCGTATCTCAATCCTCATACAAGTACTCCTTAGTAACAACTAGCTCATTCAGACGTTTCTACAAACACTTAGACTACATACGTCATCATATATGTTGTATGTTGATTACACATGTATTAGACCAAATCCTTTCACTAGGGAGTTGCCCCATATACCACACACATGTACCCACGGCGGATAATCATGGCATGCATGAATCCGGGTTCCATATTCATTTAATCATTTCCACAAACACTTGGGCTACACACTTTAACATATATAACGTATATTGGCCGTGATGTGATTTAGGGCAAGTCCTTTCGCTAAGGAGTTGTCACATATATAACAAGCATATATCCATGACAAATAATCATGTTAGGCACAAATCCAAATTCCATACATATTCAAACATCTCAACATATACATAGAATATACTATATTCAACATAGTTCATATATGATTGTAAAGCGAAACAGACGACTCATTTTGCATGTGAAATAGCACCCACGTCAGTTATAAATCATTAACCGATATTGAAAGCCTTGAAAACCATAACCTATACGTTTATAGTCCACACCTTACGCCGGTAGACACGTAACGGGTTCAGTTTAGACACTAAGTCCTTATCTACGGCACCAGAATAACCTATAACAGGGAATAGGTTAGCTATTCTATCATCTGTTCTATTTGAGTCGCTACAACAGGTTAGGGTTAGGATTTCTTACCCAAGTACATTGTCGGAAATGCCGGATTTGCAATACGGTCATGGTAAACAAGTGCGTGGAGCGATGGGATGGAATCCCAGGAAGAAGCGTCTACTCTCTCTCTCTCACTTTCTCTCTCTTTCCTTCTCTCTTTGCTCTCTTCTCTCTCCTAGGTTTTCTAAATTCGTATGGAATGAGAGAGAGAGAGGGATATAAGGTCTTTATATAGGCCTAACATTAATGAAAATAGCCCCAGGGCCAAGGTATACTTAGGTTATAACCAAATCGGGTCTATTTTGATCCAACGGAGCACTTCTGGTGGTCCCTTTTCCACGTGCGGTCGGACTTAAGCTCACTGAACATGGATCTGGGTCAAGCTGAGTTTTTGTACCGATCGGATTTACAGATCGCTCGTGGCGGACCAGTTTCAATTCAATGGTCACCGAAACTCGATCAGGTCCACCGGCACTTTGACATGTGTGGGCCATCTTCCCTGATTCGAGGGTGAAATTGGGTCAAAATCCAATGGTCAGAACGCTTAGAATCGGCGTGCAAGCGACACGACTCAGATTTCATAAATTATATTTAATTTCTCAGCTTTCTCACACTCTTTACTCTGGACTCAAGGAAATCATCTCAGGACATCATCTGGACTTGATTTTCGAGGAGATTGTCAAGTTCAACTAGGTGGTCATAATTGTCTAAGTTTATCGCTATCGGACTTTCAACGTGCGGTCCAGGTCTGAAACAAAGTTTCACGGTGCTCCCAAGAGCAACTGGGTTAAGAGATTGATCCTAGGTTTCTAGGTAACGTAGCATTAGTAGTCCTACTTATTTTAGATCTTGTAGTTCATATTTAAAGTGGTTCAAGCTAATTCTACTGATTGTTCAGTTTAGTACTTAACCAAATTCTACCCTAATTATGGCAGAATACGGTCCTAAGGCCATTTTATGCCCTATTTTTGGCACTTCTAGTTATTATATTATTTTAATTATTTTTTTTCTAGTTCATCATCAAGTTTAACCCGTCTGTACCAAATTTCATGAGATTTTTTGTTGTAGAAAATTTTTTAAAATTCTAGAAGCACCAGCTGTCCAACAAGTGATTTTCAGATAGTTGTCACAACAACCTACTTTAAACTATATTAAATATTTTATTATATTTTTCACATATTTTTTTATAAAACTAGACACATTTAGCTTCAATATGGTTTTTGAATCACTTAAATAGAAGTTATAACGAGGGAGATATGATTTTTCAAAGTTGGATAAAATGCACAGAAAATTGTAGAAAATGGGCTGCCCAATCCATTTTATGGACGAGGCCTCGCCAAATCGGCGAGCCCCTCGCCGGTCACTGGACATATGGGCGAGGGCTCGCCCCAGGGGCGATGTCCTCCCCCCTCCCCCCCCCCCCCCCCCACGGGGTTGCCGGAAACATGTGGGACCCACCCCGGGTCCCCCCGAATTGAGTTGTTTGGGCCCACGAGTCCGTCGAGGCATTATCGGGTCTCATTTGTAAACGGAAATGAGTTATGTGACGTACAATATATGATTTTGGGGTAGGAGAATCTAATCTATCTAATTAATATATCTATTTTGTTAGATTCTAAAATTTTAAGGGTCAAAAACCCATTTTATCCAATTAGTTACTATTTATGGTAAGTTTTAGTTTCGGTATTGTTCTTCATCATTTATACCCTAGGATTGGTGTGTATTATGAATGTGCTTAGAAAAATTTAAAAGATAGGATGGTGAAAGGTGAGATCTCGAAGGAAAAGGGTTAAAAAGGAACTTTACGCTTTGGGATTGAGCTTTGAGAGTGTTATGGTTGACCCATGGCCTAAGGACGTCTAACTCTAGGTTGGAAAAAATCCGGGGTGTTACAGGGCCCAAGCTAGTTCAGACTACTACCCAGGTCATGGATGTGGTTCGGAAGCATTTGCATACCGCCCAAAGAAAATAGAAGAGCTATGCGGATAATCGACGACGCAACCTAGAGTTTGCAACTGGCGATCATGTGTTCCTGAAGGTATTGCCTATGAAGGGTCTAATGAGGTTCGGATAGAAAGGAAAGTTAGCACCTCGTTTCATCGGGCCTTTTGAGATTTTAGACTGCGTGGGAGCCGTAGCATACTGCCTTGCGCTACCTACTGCATTGGCCAGTATTCACAATGTCTTTAACATGTCCATATTGAAGAAAGGCATGCCAGATGAGTTGCACATCATTAGCTGGGAGTAGATTGAGCTTACAAACAATGCCTCTTACACCGAGGAGCCTATCCGCATCTTGGACCACAAGGAGCAGGTCCTACGGACAAACACTATACCATTAGTCAAGGTTCTTTGGTCACATCATGGAGAAGAAGAGGCAACGTGGGAACGAGAAGCTGAGGTTAAGGAGAAATACCCTCACATGTTCAACAGCACACCACAGGTAATTTCGAGGATGAATTTTTTTTTAAGGGGGTAGACTATAACACCCCGTACCTCTGGTACACGGGTGTTACCCCTTAAAACTACGTCTATGAAAACTAAGATTGATTAACTAGACAACTTGAACTTGACATGCACAGGATGGGACTTCTAGTCGACATTGAAGCCATCCATCGGAGGCCTAGGAGCTGATTACACCCCACGATAGGCAAGAAGGTAACTTTGATTAATCACCTTAAATTAAAATGATCCTTGAGTCAATTAATAGTAAAGAAACGAAGCAACGCCCTAGTAATCAACATATAGGGGCTAGTGGATAGCAAACCAAGCGACTAATACATCCCAAACCCACATTTGGCCATTGAAATCGAGTACCAAGTCAATTCAACCATTAGATTACGGCATTGGCCATGAAGTAACCTGAGAAGCGTGATATGGCCCACCTAGGCCTTGGTCCCATCCCAAACTAGGCTGGGACCCCTACATGGGGATTGTAAGATGAATGGATAGATTGGATTGGTCACAAACATCGTGATGGAGCCCACATGGAGTGCATGTACACCCCATGCATTAGTGCACGATGTGCACTAGAATGGCGGGCTCGGTCAAATAGCCTTTGACTGAGCCAAAATCAAAAAGGAGAAAACGGGTTCTCTCGCCCGTTTGGAATTTCAAACTGCCAACCTTTAAACTCCAAAGTGGCCCACCCTAGCCACTATCTGGATGATCCAAATTGTCCATCGTGTTCATAAGGTCCGCCTCATCATAAGGGTATAAGCTCTTAGGCCCACGAAAAAGGATGAGGAATTTCGGATAGAACCGTCCAAGGCCTTACACGTGGCAAATATCTACAAGGCGAGACCCATCTAGGACTGCATGGGTGGCCCACAATTGGTCTGATCGCGCCATCCCAGCCATCAATCTCCCAGAGAGAGTCGCGCTCTCTTTTTCCAGAAATGGCCGAGCAAGGCCTGCCCAAAGAAAAGCAAAAACCAGATTTTTCATTTCAGGAAGGAGGTGCTGGCGCATTCTTAGCCACTCTTTGGACCATATGGAGAAATCCTATCCCTTCATGGGATATCGTACGAGATAAGAAAAGAGGGCATCTCATCTCATGAGAAAATAAAGAAAACCAAACATTCTCATGAGATCATTTGAAATTGACGTTTGAAGCTCAAAAAGTGGCCCCAACATCGATCAAAGGGTTGATTTAGTCTGCTCAAATAGACCAGATCATGTTAAAATATGTAGTGAAGTGATTTGCCATTAGAAGGCTGATCATCTTCCCCGATACCCACTTGCTTCTGACCACGAGATGGGCCCCACCAGACCTAAAAAAGTTACTTTTTTGATAGGCCTGGGTGTCAACTATCCATTCTAGCATGTGGATAGGCCCCATGTAAGGCCACCTTTCAATCTCAATCATGTAATGTGGGCCGTTTGTTCAACTGTTGGAGCTCTCTCTCCCATCACTATAAATAGAGGCCCTATAGACCTCGGGATTTGAACCAAGGAGAGGAAAGGGAAAAGAGAGAGAGAAGAGAGAGAGGGAGCTGAGTGGCGAGTCAGCTCAACTCAGCCGTCCATAGCTCGACTCGGTTGAGGGGGAGAAGGTGAGGACAGTTTCTTCTTCCAGAGCCAAAATCCTTAGGTAATGGCTACACTTAGTTGGAGTTGGGATCGTCAATGCAACGCCCAGTCCAGCCCTCGCCATGGCTGTGATCGGGCCGAGCGTCTATCATAGTCCACGGGAGCAGAAAGACTCCTAGTCAGAGCTGAAAATAGCTCTCAAATAGGGCTTAGATATGGGATTAAAATCAGGCCAAACAGTGGCCGTATTTCAAGCTAAATCCAGGCCAAGCTATGGTGGTATTTTGGGCAGAAACTGATCCAAACAATGCCCATGTTTTGGGCCAGAAATGAACTGAAGTCAGGCTTTTGATCAGGCTGTAATGGAGGCTAGAAAAGGGCATTTAACCAAGCCTTAAAATGAAGAGATTCAGGTCTCTTGTGGGGCTGAACCCGGCCTCAAAACTGAGCAGAAAATGAGTAGAGTTTGGGGCCGAGATATGGGCCGAAAATGGCATCCAACAGGCCAAACAGATGGGCTGAAACCCAGGTCACATGAGGTCTGAGAGTGGGCCACGATTGGGACTGGGATCAGGCCTTAAACAGGCCCTTAAATGGGCCTTGCATGAGTAACCATCTGACTAGAAACTAGCTTAGATTCGGGCCCAGATCAGGCCTCTGTGGGCCACACCTCAGGGCAGCACAAGCTGGGCTGAGCCTGGTAGACGTCCCGGCCTCACCCTTGAGCCAAAATGCCTGTGGGCCTTATGTTGGTCAAGGGGGCCTCACAGCATACAACTAGTGGGCCAGACCATCAGCCACATGTTACTATGGGCCGCACCTTGTAAAGTGCTGGTGGACCACTCATAGTAAGCCGGCCAAGGGCCTGTGCACGTACACTGTAGCTAGGCCGCACTTTCGTAGTGGGCCTCACATCCAATGGGCTGCACCACACATAACAGTGGGCCGCACTGTACATTATAGCGGGTCACACCATGTTATGGGCCGCATTACCATGAGCCTCACCATATAAACAAGTAGGTCGCACCTAAGGATCTCTGGACCTCACCATACAGTAGGTGGGCCACACACTAACAGTGGGTGGGCCTGGCATAAGCCCAATTCAACCCTTAACTAATAATGGGTTTAGACCTCAAGCCGGGCCACCGGTTATGACAAGTGTCTAATGGACCTAGTTGCTTTAGACAGGTCCAAATGGCCCTATTCATGAGGCCTTTCAAACCCCACCAACTTTCTATGCACTTAAAGCTTTAGGACTTGTTGTCTAACACAAAAAAATTCTCTAGGGAACTATTTGAGTAGCCTGGAGCCGCTGACATCTCAAGGGAATTCACATCGAGGGACACATTACGACTTCTCTAATGATGATTTTTCTTCCCCTTAGGCTTTCCACCCCCAACTAGATTAAGAGTAGCTTTTATGACAACTATGACTGATAATCTAGAAATGTAGAGACATTTAATGGTAATTTAATATTTATGATTAAAAAGTGACTTGCTTTTTATTGGATTATCCATATTCTGCCTCAAGGGGGTGATTAAATAGCTTGGAAATAGATTGTAATTGTTTGGTATATCTGCTTAGTTAATAATTCACATGTTTTAGAAATAATTAACTTACATGATGATTGTTTAGTGTATTTGATTCTTAGGATTAAAAGCATGCCCTAGGTTCACAAGTATACTTGGTTAGTTCACTTGAACATGTATACTAAACTTGTCCAAGTAATTCAACTAGTTACCTATTATATGTGCAATGTGTTAATCCATTGAGTACGTATTTTTGGATTATGAACTTATGATCATGTGAATCGTAGGAATACATGCATTGCTATCAAATTCCTTATTCATGATTAAGTTTTGTGCTATTGTTTATAGGACACACATCATTGAAATCTCGCCATGGAAATCTTTAACTAAGGAGAGTCTGTATTTAGGGTGTAACTAGAGTGGTTATGATGGAAGTAGATCCCCAGCCTGGAGGTTATGGTTGGTGACATTTGATCGTGAGGATTACCACACATGGAGTGGCTTCACTTACCTGGCCATGGAATGGACATTGTAGCTCCTACAATTACCGACGTTTACTCATTTTGAATTATACATGCCGTCACATTTTAATCGTCGCATTTGACCACCTCAACATATCCTTCCAAGTCAGCCTATTAAACCTGCTAATTGTAAATGGATTAATAATAGCCAGGCTAATCATGCATACATCGCATTCGAGCGATGAAGGATGGCTAATTTTGGATGTTGTAGCACGTGCCTAATAGGATTTAGTTAGGGTATTGTTTCGCTAGCTCCCAGACCATCTACTATCAACCCACCTTCGATGAGCTTGGCACTACACATGTACTATGTAATTTCGCTGGTGACCGGCCACATTGCATAGGTTTTGCCCAAAAGCCAACTGGATGAGCATCCCCAGTTGATGTGCACTCATTCATCCATGAACTAATTAAGATTTGCATATTGCCCTGTTTTGTATGCTATATTGTTTTACACTACATCTTTTCTAGGGCGGCGGTGTGTAATCTTAAGGAAAAATCACACTAAGCTGGCCACTCATTCATCGATGTTCAACCGTATAGATGATGCAGGTACAGGAGCCGATGAATACGCAGCAGACCTGGTAGTGGCGATCGAGGAGGAGCTCTATGACGAGGAGCCGCAGCAGGAGGCGGCCGCTTATTTTGGGCTAAACCAATAGATTAGCCCTTTATAATTATTTTAGAACATTTAGTAACTTGAATTTTTGTATTTGGCCCCCAGTTGAGTGGGCTAGGATATTGTTCACATTTTGGGTCATATCTATGTTATGTTTCATTCCGCCATTTGCACTTTAATTTACATATTGATTACCATTATTATTCAGTTAACTCTTGAGTTTTTAGTATGCGAGTCATATACTCAAGTCCCAAAAACTGGGGTGTTACAGGTTGGTATCAAAGTGGAGTATGAGATAGCCTGGCTGTGGGATCAACATACAAAACCTTAAGGGATTAACTTAGACAGAACTTAGACATTTCCCTTAAGGAGTAGGAAGGATAGGTAAACTTAGAAATAAAACACTTAGGCCCCTTAAATATTAGCAGAATAAACATTTGAATTTATGAAGGAATCCCCAATAGCTAGAAAAAACTTAGAGTATGAATCACCTAGAAAAGAACCTAAAATCCCTTGGGAAATGGCAAGTTGGTCATCTGAACTTAGAAACAGAAACCTTAGTCCCCTTGAGAATTCAACTAGGATAGGTCTCTAACTCTTGTGTTACCTCGTAATTGACTAGAACTACTTTTCCCCATACCTGAACCTGAAATTTTAATCACACATGTAGTAATGCCACCCGTATTGCTGTCACACCAGACCTGCACAATTGACATCCACCCCCTCCCATCTCCAGAGCGCCAACGGGAGCGCGGTCCCGTCTACACACCAAGCCTTCCACCTGGAGTGGTGAATGGGTACACGAGGTCCAAAGCTGTAGGGGACTCTCCCTCCCCTCGGATAGTCACGTCTAGTTTGCCCTTGCAGTACTTCAAGCGGTGGACCCCTTCGGCTGGGCCCTCAGCAGATGCACACATAGATTCGCCAACATAAGCAGCAACCTTTGCAGCATTTGTGCAGATGACCGCCACTATACAGCAACAACAGGATACGTTCATCCGACAGTAGCAGGACATACACGCACTAGTGGTGGAGACTCTTTGGGAGAGGGACCACAGAGCAGCGTCTCGAGATAGGGACATTAGAAGTTCAGATGTGTTCGACTAATTTATGAGGCTCTGCCCGCCGACTTTTAGAGGAGCGCCTAACCCAGTGCAGGCCGAGCATTGGTTGGCAAGGGTCACCAAAAATGATGAGACCAATGGAGTGCACAGACTCTCAGATGGTCACATTGGCCACATATCTGCTCGAGGGAGAGGCAGAAAACTGGTGGGACAGCGTGCAAAGAGGCATGCCAACTGGGTACACCTGGACATGGGCTGACTTCAAGACAAAGTTCTTGGAGAAGTATTTTCTGCGGTCGTACCGGAGTAAGAAGATCGCGCAGTTCCTAAAGCTGGAACAGAGAAACCTTACAGTCGCTCAGTACAAGGCGAAGGTTGACGAACTATCCCGATATGTACCCAAAGCCCTCGAGGACAAGGAGCATAAATTGGAGAATTTAAAGAGGGGCTAAAGACCTGGATACAACCTCGGTTGTGTACCTGGGATTTCGGGGACTTCCTGGAATTGGTGGACAAGGCGATACGAGTAGGAAAAAACTTTAAGTGTACCATCCGCTCCCACCTTCCAGCACGCGACGCCCCGATTCCTCCTGCCCCACCTGTCCCAACAGGGAGGTTTAAAGTCTAGCCTGTAGGCACCCCACCTGCACCCCCGAGGAAGTATTGCGAGTACTGCAGATGGGATGGCCACATTGCTTGGTATTGTTACAAGAGGATAGCCGATGAGGGCAACATGCCACCAGCAAACTGTCCTCAGCAGAACCGAGCGGCGATCAGAGCAGTACCTAGGCCCCAGTAGCCCAAGCAGGGACCTCCGGCTAGCAGATGGCTCCCCAGGCCCAAGTATATGCAGTTGCCGCTATGGAGGCCGAGCAGGACCCCTTGCAGACTATTCACAGTAACCGCCCACATTAATGGTACCCCTGTACTCACCCTATTTGATTCTGGTGCAACTCTGTCTTTTATTGATTCTGCTATTGCATCTAGACTATAACTGAACACAACACGGATGCATGACCCCTTAGTTATAGCATCCCCTGTGGGCAAATTTGTAGTAACGGACAAGATATGCAAGGCATGTCCTATCACTCTTGCAAATCACGAAGTGACTGTGGACCTAATTATCATGCCCGTCAGACAGTTTGACATCATCTATGGGATGGACCGGCTTACAATGGTGCGTGCAGTCATGGACTGTCGCGACAAAACGGTTACTATATCCGTCCCAGGGCAGGCCTCTTTCACTTTAAAAGGGAGGGGCAGACGCGAAGAATTCGAGAGCTTGCAGGCCCTAGATGAGGCCGAGATGGTGGAAGCCACCATCAGACGGATACCGGTAGTCCGAGATTTTCCCGAAGTATTTTAAGAAATACTAGGGCTACCTCCTAGGCGGGCGGTAGATTTTTGTATCGATCTAAAACTAGCAATTGCCCCTATATCACTTCCCCCATTTCGCATGCCTCCTTATGAGATGGAGGAGCTGAGGAGTCAGATTGATGAGCTGTTGGCTCAGGGTTTCATCTGCCCCAGTGTTTCTCCATGGGGAGCACCGATTCTCTTTGTAAAGAAGGACAGTTCAATGCGTCTCTGTATAGACTACAGAAGACTGAATGATGTGACGATCAAGAATAGATATCCCCTGCCACACATCGATGATCTGTTCGACCAGCTTAAGGATGCCAAATATTTCTCCAAGATAGATCTGCGCTCGGGGTATCACCAGTTGAGGATCAGGGATGAGGATATCCCTACGACGGCCTTCAGGACTCGCTATGGGCACTATGAGTTCTTGGTGATGTCGTTCGGTCTCACCAATGCCCCAGCTGTGTTTATGGACCTGATGAACGAGGTATTCATGCCATACCTGGATCAATTCATAATTGTGTTCATCAACTATATTCTGGTTTACTTGAAGAGTTGAGAAGAGCATGAGCAGCAATTGCGCACAGTCTTAAACACTCTGAAGGAGAACCAGCTGTACACCAAACTGAGCAAGTGCAAGTTCTGGGAAGAGGAAGTGAAATTCTTGGGGCATGTAGTGAAAGCAGAGGGGATAGCGGTCGATCTGACTAAAGTGGAAGCAGTGCCTAAGTGGAAGCAGCCCACTACAGTTACTGAGGTTCAAAGTTTTCTAAGTATGGCAGGTTACTACAAGTGGTTTATTAAGGAGTTCTCTAGGATTGCGCGGCCACTCACTCAACTGACGAAGAAGAATAACTAGTTTACATGGGATGAAAATATAGAAGTGGCTTTTCAAGAGCTAAAGATGAGACTGACTTTCGTGTCAGTACTCACCCTTCCATAAGAAGGAGAGACATTCGTGGTTTACAGCGACACATCTAAGTTAGGATTGGGGTGTGCTGATGCAAAACAATAAAGTGATCACTTACGGTTCGAGGCAGTTGAAGAAGCATGAAGAGAATTACCTGATGCATAACATAGAATTGCAAGCAGTGTTCTTCGCCCTGAAGATATGGAGGCACTACCTCCACGGGGAGGAATTTCAGTTATTCTGCGATCACAAAAGCCTGAAATACATATTTACATAGAAGGACTTGAATATGCGCCAACATTGGTGGATGGAGACACTTAAAGACTTCCACTTTGATATATTTTACCATCCTGGCAAGGAAAACTCCATGGCCGATGCCCTGAGTCGAAAGAAGAAGCATGAGATGATAGTCACTCTGATGATCAAGGAGCAGGAGATGATGGAGTTCATACAAGACTTCGACATTCAGCTTACCCTCAATGAACCTAATGCTTATGTGGCTCTATTAACTGTAGAGCCAACCCTGGTTCGGCAGGTAATCTCCGCTTAGGACTAGGATGAATGGCTTGTTAAGATGAAAGGAAGGTGTAAAAGTAAGGAAATGCCTGGTTGGAGGATTGGTAGGGATGGCGATCTTCGGTATCAAGGGCGAGTATGCGTTCCAAACAATGCCAATTTAAGGAAGGAAGTAATGGTAGAAGCCCACCATTCCAAATTAGCTATCCACCCAAGAAGCACTAAGATGTACAATAACGTTAAGAGACAGTATTGGTGGAATAACATGAAGAGGGACATCGCAGGCTTTATGGCAAAGTGCATGGTGTGCCAGAAGACCAAGTTCGAACATCGCAAGCTTGCTGGCCTCCCTCAGCCGCTGCCGCTAGCTAAATAGAAGTGGGACAGCATCTCCATGGACTTCATATCCGACCTTCCTAGGACACAGAGGAAGCACGATTCGATTTGGGTTATTATCGATATGCTGACAAAGGCTGCCTGATTCCTTCCGAGTCACATGACCGACTCGATTGATAGTCTAGTAAAATTATACATTTGGGAAGTAGTGCGATCCTATGGAGTCCCACGGGAGATCATATCTGACCGAGACTCCAAGTTTACTTCTGCCTTTTGGAGGAGGTTGCAGGAAGAGATGGGGACAGAGCTCAAGTTCAGTACTGCATTCAACCCTCAGACTGATGGACAAACTGAGAGGGTAAATCAGCTCTTGGAGGATATGCTGAGAGCATGCATTCTGGACTTTCAAGGTAACTAGGACGATCACTTAGCTCTGACAGAATTCACATATAACAACAGCTTCCAGTCTAGCATAGGCATGGCACCATATGAGGCTCTCTATGGTCGCCCTTGCCGAGCACCTCGGTGTTAGGCAGAAGTCGGAGAGCGAATCTTATTAGGGCCCAAGCTGGTTCAAACTACTACCTAGGTCATTAATGTGGTTTGGAAGCATTTGCATACCACCTAGAGCAGACAAAAGAAACATGCGGATAACCAATGACGCAACCTGGAGTTGGCAACTGGCGATCATGTGTTCCTAAAGGTGTCGCCTATGAAGGGTCTGATGAGGTCCGGATAGAAAGGGAAGCTAACACCTCGTTTCATCAGGCCTTTCGAGATTTTGGACCGCATGGGAGCCATAGCATACTGCCTTGCGCTACCTACTACACTGGTCGGTATTCACAACGTCTTTCACGTGTCCATGTTGAAGAAATACATGTTAGACGAGTCACACATCGTTAGCTATGAGCAGATTGAGCTTATAGACAATGCCCCTAACACCGAGGAGCCTATACACATCTTGAACCACAATGAGCAGGTCCTACGAACAAAGACTATACCATTAGTCAAGGTTCTTTGGTCACATCATGGAGATGAAGAGGCGACGTGGGAACGAGAAGCTGAGGTTAAGGAGAAAACCCCCACTTGTTCAACAACACACCATAGGTAATTTCAAGGACAAAATTTTTTTAGGGGGTAGACTGTAACACCCCGTACCTCTGGTACACAAGTGTTACCACCTTAAAACTATGTCTATGAAAACTAAGATCAATTAACTAGACAACTTAAACTTGACATGCACAGGATGAGACTTCTAGTCAACGTTAAAGCCATCCTGGAGGCCTGAGAATCGATTGCACCCCACGACAGGCAAGAAGGTAACTTTAATTAATCACCTTAAATTAAAATGATCCTTGAGTCAATTAATAATAAAGAAACGAAGCAAAGACCTAGTAATCGACATCCAGGGGCTAGTGGATAGTGAATCAAGCGACTAATACATCCCAAACCCACATTTGGCCATTGAAATCGAGTACCAAGTCAATCCAACCATTAGATTGATGGCATTGGCCGTAAAGTAACCTGAGAAGTGTGATATGGCCCACCTGGGCCTTGGCCCCACCCCAAACTAGACCGGGACCCCTACATGGGGATCCTAAGATGAATGGACAGACTCGATTGGTCACAAACATCGTGATGGACCCCACACGGAGTGCATGTACACCCCATGCATTCATGCATGATGTGCACTGGAAAGCGGGCGCGGTCAAACAGCCTTTGATTGAGCTAAAATTGAAAAGGAGAAAATGGGTTCTCTCGCCCGTTTGGAATTTCAAACTGCCGACCTTTAAACTCCAAAGTGGCCCACCCTAGCCACTATCTGGATGATCTAAATCGTGCATCATGTTCATAAGATCTGCGTCATCATAAGGGTATAGGCTCTTAGGCCCAGGCAAAAAGACGATGAATTTCGGATAGAACCGTCCAAGGCCTTACGAGTGGCAAATATTGGCGAGGTGGGACCCATCTGGGACTGCATGGGTGGCCCACAATTGTCCTGATCGCACCATCCCAGCCATCCATCGCCCAGAGAGAGCCACGCTCTCTTTTCCAGAAATGGCCGAGCAAGGCCTGCCCAAAGAAAAGCAAAAAGTAGATTTTCCATTTCAAGAAGGAGGTGCTGGCGCATTCTTAGCCACTGCTTAGGCCACATGGAGCAATCCTAGCCCTTCATGGGAGATAGTATGAGATAAGAAAAGAGGGCATCTCATCTCATGAGAAAATGAAGAAAACTGAACATTCTCATGAGATGATTTGAAATTGACGTTTGGGGCTCAAAAAGTGGCCCCTATGTCGATCAGAGGGTCCATCTGGTTCACTCAAATGGACCAGGTCATGTTGAAATACATAGTGAAGTGATCTGCCATTAGTAGGTTAATCATCTTCCTCGATAACCCACTAGCTTCTGATCACGAGATGGGTTACTTTTTCGGTGGGCCTGGGTGTCAACTATCCATCCTAGCATGTGGATAGGCCCCATGCAAGGCCACCTTTCAATCAACCATGCAATGTGGGGCGTTTGTTCAACCGTTGGAGCTCTCTCTCCCATCACTATAAATAGAGACCCTATAGACCTTGGGATTAGCACCAAGGAGAGGAAAGGGAAAAGAAAGAGAAGAGAGAGAGGGAGTTGAGTGGCGAGTCAGCTCAACTCAACCCATCCGTAGCTCGACTCGATCTGTTTGTGGGTCAACTCGGTTGAGGGGGAGAAGGTGAGGATTGTGCCTTCTTCTAGACCCAAAATCCTCAGGTAACGGCTACACCTAGTTGGAGTCGGGATCGGCATTGCAATGCCCAGTCCAACCCTCGCCATGGCTGTGATCGGGCTAAGCGTCTGCCATAGTCCACGGGAGCAGAAAGACTCCTGGTCAGGCCATGTTCAGAGCTGAAAATAGCTCTCAAACAGGGCTTAAATATGGGATTAAAATCAGGCTAAAAAGTGGCCATATCTCAGGCTAAATCTAGGCCAAGCTACGGTGGTATTTTGGGCCAAAACCGATTAAAACAATGGCTGTGTTTAGGGCCAGAAGTGAACTGAAGTTAGGCTTTTGATCAGGCTGTAATGGAGGCTAGAAAAAGGCCTTCAACCAGGCCTTGAAATGAAGAGGGTAAGGTCTCTTGTGGGGTCAAATCCAGCCTCAAAACTGAGCAAAAAATGAGCAGAGTTTGGGGCCAAGATATGGGCCGAAAATGGCATCTAACAGGCCGTGCAGACGGGACGAAACCCATGTCACATGAGGTTTGAGAGTGGGCCACAATTGGGACTGGGATCAGGCCTTAAACAGGCCTTAAATGGGCCTTGCATGAGCAACCATCTGACTAGAAACCAGCTCAGATTCGGGCCCAGATCAGGCCTCTGTGGGCGACACATCAGGGCAGCATAAGCTGGGCTGAGCCAGGCAGATGGCCCGGCCTCACCCTTGAGCCAAAACACCTATGGGCCTCACGTTGGTCAGGGGGGCTCACAGCATACAACTGGTGGGCCAGACCATCAGCCACATATTACCGTGGGACACACCTTGTAAAGTGCTGGTGGACCACTCACAGCAAGCTGGCCAAGGGCCTGTGCATGTACAGGCCCCGCATACTGCAGGTGGGCCGCACTTTCTCAGTGAGCCTCACATCCAATGGGCTGCACTGTACATTACAGCGGGCCACACCATGTTATGGGCTGCATTACTGTGAGCCTCACCATATAAATAGGTAGGCCACACCAAAAGATATGTGGGCCTCACCATACAGTAGGTGGGCCACACACTAACAGTGGGTGGGCCTGGCCTAAGCCCAGTTCAGCCCTTAACTAATAATGGGTTTAGGCCCAAAGCCGGGCCACTGGTTATGACAAGTGTCTAATGGGCCTAGTTGCTTTAGACAGGTCCAAATGGCCCTATTCATGAGGCCTTTCAAACCCCACTAACTTTCTATACACTTAAAGCTTTAGGACTTGTTGTCTAACACAAACAAATTCTCTAGGGAACTATTTGGGCAGCCTGAAGCCGCTGACTTCTCGAGGGAATTCTCATCGAGGGATGCATTACGACTTCTCTGGTGATGATTTTTCTTCCCCTTGGGCTTTCCACCCCCAACTAGATTAAGAGTAGCTTTTATGACAACTATGACTGATAATCTAGAAATGTAGAGACATTTAATGGTTATTTAATATTTATGATTTACAAGTGACCTGCTTTTGATTGGATTATCCAGACTCTGCCTCAAAGGGGTGATTAAATAGCTTGGAAATGGATTGTAATTGTTTGGTATATCTGCTTAGTTAATAATTCACATGTTTTAGAAATAATTAACTTACGTGATGAGATTGTTTAGTGTATTTGATTCTTAGGATTAAAAGCATGCCCTAGGTTCACATGTATACTTGGTTAGTTCACTTGAACATGTATACTAAACTCGTCCAAGTAATTCAACTAGTTACCTATTATATGTGCAATGTGTTAATCCATTGAGTACGTATTTTTGGATTATTAACTTATGATCATGTGACTCGTAGGAATACATGCATTGCTATCAAATTCCTTATTCATGATTAGGTTCCATGCTATTGTTTATAAGACACACATTATTGAAATCTCTCCATGGAAATCTTTAACTAAGGAGAGTCCATATTTAAGGTGTAACTAGACTGGCTATGATGGAAGTAGATCCCCAGCATGGAGGTTTTGGTTGGTGACATTTAATCTTTGGGATTACCACACATGGAGTGGCTTCACTTACCTGGCCATGGAATGGACGTTGTAGCTCCTATAATTACCGTCGTTTACTTATTTTGAGTCATACAGGCCATCACATTTTAATTGTCGCATTTGACCACCTCAACGTATCCTTCCAAGTCATCATACAATGGTAGTCCCCATGGTATTGAGAATTGATTGGCCACAAGTTGGTGGATTCTATACACACCCTATAGATGGTAGCCTCATGGGCCAAGGATGGTGGTCATGGGACACTATGCCCAAGCCATCGGCCTACGCTGGGCCATAAGCTCCCCATAGTGACCTTGAGCCCATAAAACCTACTGATTGTAAATGGATTAATAATGGTCTGGCTAATCATGCATACATGTAAGGCCCGTATCTTAGACCGTACCATTCCGTAGGCTTCCACGGTCCTTCCGGTTGAATTTTGACAACCCATGACCTGTAATCGGTGTTTGCACGCGACCCTAAGTCGTATCCCGTAGATCTAAGTCAGCTCGATCTGAAACTTGTACCATTGCTACTGCGCCATCGCAGCGTCTCGAGCACCGATGCGATACCTGGGCCAAGAGATGTGGGCCCACGTTTATTTTGAGGAAAATGCCACGCATTTGCAGAACCCAAGAGAATCTCTACCAAATATCCCATCAATCAATCAAGTACATCACCCATGCCTTTCTTACCAACAAAGCATGGCACCCCTCTCTCTCCCATCCCCTAAGTCAACCTTCCTTACAACAACCCATCCATCTCTCGTTACATCCCCTCTCTCTCTCATTCTCTACCCATTCTCCCAAGCACCAAGAGAGAGAGCCAACATCCAAGCTTCCCATGAGAGAGCTTAGAGTGTGGGCCACCTTCCTACCCCCTTATCTTTCATCTTAGCCCTTCAATCTTCTTCATCCTCCATCAAAATCGAAGCCTAGGAGCTAAGGAGTCCATGGAGCCTAGAAGAAGCGGAATCGGTGGGTGTTTATAGGTTTAGATTGTGCTATTTTTGATGGACCAAGTGGGGCCTACCGATTGATGGTGTGGATCCTATTTGGGACCCCCTTTGATGTATGTTTTGTAACCTAGAGGGGCCCATAGTAGCGGGGTCCCTCCATCTTACCAATCTCTCTCTCTCTCTCTCTCTCTCTCTCTCTCTCTCTCTCTCTCTCTCTCTCTCTCTCTCTCTCTCTCTCTCCATGAATGATGGCCCACCTTGATGGATGATCCATGCTATCTAGTGGGACCACACCTTAAACTGTGGGATCCACCGTGATAAATGCATTATATTCACGCTGTCCGAGGCACCTTGCTATCATGTGGATAGACCTGGATGCAGGGAAACTACAAATATCTGTTTAATCCCAAACTCTAGTGGGCCACACTAACATGGACCCCACCTGATGTGTGCGTTCCATCCATGTTGTCCACTGTCCAGCAAGGGACGGTGGAGCTCACATGATCCATATCGCCCAACGTCCACCCATGGACGATGGGGACCCACTGATGATTTTATTACATCCACGCCGTCCGTGTATGGGACGTGGGGCTCACCTGGATATCGTGCTGCATCTAGCTCGTGGGGACCACCATGATATATATGTTTTGCATCCAGCCGTCCGTCCAGGCCTGGACGCTGGATGCTGGAACACCCTTTCTCAAAAAATAATAATAATAACAATAATAATAATAATAATATATGGTGGGCCCCACTTGGGACCCACCTGAGATGAAAGTAGATTAGCTGGAGTACTTCACACCAGTGTATAGCTGCCATTAATGCCAGCTAGTTCCGTGCATCTGTACATGAGGTATGTGTAATACTGTCCATCTATGTGGACCCCACCTCCCATAGCTGATGTATTGACGTCAGCAAGTGGGGTCTGATCATCAAACCATCCATTTGCATCAACAAAGTTCTGTGGGTCTGAGATAGGTAGGTGTTATGCACATCGTCCGTGTGGGACCCACTCCACATGTGCTGCACATGTGGAGGCGGGGCCCACTAGATGTATGCATTATATATTTACACCGTCCATTTTGGACAGTGCCACGTGGGGCCATCATTGATACATGTGTTTTATATCCCACCACCCATCCATTTTGACGTGGCCCACCAGATCTGGACGGTGGGCCCTATCTTGATGCATGCGTTCATCCATGCAGTCCACCGTCCAGATAAGGACGGTGGGACCCATGCAACATATGTGTTTTATATCCCAGCCGTCCATCCCTTCCTAGACGTGGACCCACCTCGATGTATGGGTTTCATCCTCGCTGTCCGTCCATTCGATGGGCGTGGGACCCACACGATGTCAATGTTTTATTTGCGTTGTCCGTCTGACGGGCCCGCTATGATGTAAGTGTTTTATCCTCACTGTCCTTCTATGAGATCCACCTGCCACATCATCCAGCAGCGATGGGCCCTACCCTATTGTATGTGTTGTATACAGACCATCCATGAGACCCAGTTAAATGTATGTACTCTACATCCACTGTCCATCCATTTCCTGGATGTGGGCCCACCATGTTGTATGTGTTTCAGCCGCACTGTTCATCTGTTTCATCAACGTCGTCCATCTGTTTTTCTGTGGTGTGGGGCGCACTGATATGTATGTGTCTATATTCACACCGTCCATTTAGACAATGCTGATTGGATCTGACCCTAATGTATGTGGCTTACATCCACACTATCCATCCATATTGGGCTGTGTGGGCCCCTACCTTGATGATGTGTTGTATACCACGCCTTCCATCTGTGTGTGATCCACCTCGATATATGTATTTTATTTTTATGTTGTACATCCGTGGCCCACCGTGATATATGTGTTAAATCTACACCGTACATCCGTGAGGCCATACAACGTATCCACACCATCCACATGGGACGTGGGCCTCATGTGATGTATATGTTTGATCCAAACAGCCCAATCTGATGTGTATATAGGCCCATTTGGCAAGGCTCGATGTGATGTAATGAGGCCCATTGTGATGTATTTAGGGCCTAGGCGTGAGGTCCATTGTGATGTATTTGGCCCATCGAGATTGTATGTGCCCCATTGAGATGTATATTAGGCCCGTGTGAGAAGCCCATTATGATGTGTATTAAGCCCATGAGATGCGGCCCATTGCGATGTGTAAGGCCCATGTGATGCGAGCCATTGTGATGTATTTGAGGCCCAGATATCAGGCCCAATGTAATGTATATGAGGCCCATTGAGATGTATATTAGGCCCGTGTGAGAAGCCCATTATGATGTGTATTAAGCCCATGAGATGCAGCCCATTGCGATGTGTAAGGCCCATGTGATGCGAGCCATTGTGATGTATTTGAGGCCCAGATATCAGGCCCAATGTAATGTATATGAGGCCCATATGGTGAGGCCCGATGTGATGTATATGTGGCCCTTGAGTGAGGCCCATTGTGATATATGTTAGGCCCTTGTGTGTGGCCATGGGCCCACTTTAGTTTAATCCTATGAGAGCCACTACTTGGGAGTAATGTCGGTTGAATGTCCACATTGATGGGCAATGATGGTTAAATGTCCACATTGTGACCTTCCCTTAGGCCTCGCTAGGCCCATCCTTGATATGAGGAGAGTACATCATCATCATATAACATGCTTAGTATAGCTCCACGATCCATACCATGTGCATCATGTGTATGTTTGATATGAGGAGTGATTGGTCATAGCACATGCCATTGGGTAGATTATGAGACTCCCTGATAGGAGGAGTTGCCCACATGAGCGCGCGGTACGCGCAGGATTGCTGCATGACTGGATGGTATGACTGTGCATCTCACATTTTGTGATATGACCACCGTACGCCCTAGTGACATCAAGGTCGTGACCTCCATAGGCATGTCATGGATGGCCAGATGGGACACTAAAAATGTTTGGTTCTAGCATATGGGTGTCATAGATGTCCCTGGGTGAAAATTCCTAAACCTCCATGGCTAGGAGACGCCCCAATGTCAAGACCGCGTGTATATATATGAACACATGAGGGTCGTATACCAGTAGGCCGCATCTCCCATTGTGTCGGGGTCAGTTGGGAGGGGGTGTGACCTTACCCGCCTGAGTGAGGGGACAATATCTAGATTGAGTTTAACCAGCTTGAGGAATGGGTCAGCTATCGACAAGCTGGGCCCGATATTGGCAGCCGGATAGTAAGGTCTCTTCCACTTACCCGTTGTGCGCTCGGATAGGGGTGACAAGCTAGCGTAGAGTGTACTAGACCCCGGTGATATCCTAGAGATGTACGGTACTAATATGTGGACTTATTGAGCAGGAGTTACATACTCAGTATTTTACTCATTCTTTATTCATTCACTATCTACTCTGGCAGGAGTTGTGTACCTTCACAATGGCTAGAATTTCAGTTGGGACGTGCGACCAACTTGAGATCAGGAGTTTACCACATTGAGTTTATCTATCCAAATTTAGGTATGGGACTAGTTTGGATAGAAGTCCCTTGTGATGGACCCCACAGCTTGTGATACTACGTACTATCATCCTAACTTTACACTCTAGCTTAGTCATTTCATTTGCACCCATTATTGCATTACATCTGTGGTATATGACATTTTTGGTTGCTATGTTTCTGCATCTATATAGCTTAGATAAGGTCATCGGTATTCGTTGACTTGTCAGGATTTGCATATCGCATTGCATCCTCAGTATATGATATTTGGTTTACTATGTCCCTACATTGCATAGCTGATCTACATTGCTTCCTCAGTATATGATATTGGCTTATTATGTTTTTACATTACATAGCCTGGATAAGGCTAATGATATTTATGGACTTACTAGTATGTTTTCACATTGCTCTGATATTGCGTGCTTGGCACTTACCTTACGCACACACTTACACCACCCCCTAAACTTTGTATAAGCTTATGCACGATAGATGCGTGCAGGTGGCATTAGGTCGTAGCATCTTGAGCTTGGAGCGTACAGCTGTTTTCTGGAGCTTTAATTATTGACATATATATTTATGTATTTCCCTTTCAGCATTGTATTCAAATGTTTATATTAGTGGATATGTGATGATGATGTTGCCTTTATGATTTGGGTAAACTTGTGGTTATGCTTCTTACAAGATAAATGTATGTTGGACAATCCTCCTTATAGGATTCCAAGATCGAAATCTGGCGTATGGGAGCTGGGAGCCGAGAATGGGGTACTACGGAGGCTGTTGGCACCAGATTCGGCGATCAGGAATTTTAAGAGCCTGGTTTCCGAGTTTATGGCGTGATAATACATCGCATTCGGGCAATGACAAATGACTAATTCTAGATATTGTAGCATGTGCCTAATAGGATTTAGTTGGGGTATTATTTCGCTAGCTCTCAGGCCATCGACTATCGACCCACCTTCAGTGAGCTTGGCACTACACATGTACTATGTATTTTCGCTGGTGACCGGCCCAACCCAAAAGCCAAATGGATGAGCATCCCAAGTTGATGTGCAGTCATTCATCCATACACTAATTAAGATTTGCATATTTTCCTGTTTTGTATGCTGTGTTGTTTTACACTACATCTTGTCTAGGGCGGCGGTGTGTAATCTTAAAGGAAAATCACACTGAGAAGGCCACTCATTCATCGATGTTCAGCCGTATAGAGGATGCAGGTACAGGAGCCGATGAATACTTAGCAGACCTAGAGGCAGTGGTGATCGAGGAGGATCTCTATGACAAGGAGCCGCAGCAGGAGGCGGCTGCTTATTTTGGGCTAAACCAGTATATTAGCCCTTTATGATTATTTCAGAACATTTAGAAACTTGAATTTTTGTATTTGGCCCCCAGCTGAGTGGGCCAGGATATTATTCACATTTTGGGTCATATCTATGTTATGTTTCATTCCGCCATTTGCACTTTGATTTACATATTGATTACCATTATTATTCAGTTAACTCCTGGGTTTTGGGGATGCGAGTCATATACTCGGGTCCCGAAAACTGGGGCGTTACATCATGTGTATTACGTTAGCAAAGCAATGGTTCTAACAGTAACAAGGTATCTGAGCCTTGAGAAGCTTGCCCTGGCATTGTTAGTATCTGCTCGACGACTTCGCCCATATTTTCGAGCGCACTATATACTCATCCTCACCGACCAACCCCTTTGCCAAGTGCTCCAAAAACCCAAAGTGTCTGGGCTCCTGACCAAGTGGCCAGTCGAGCTCAAAGAGTTTGACATCGAATATCGGCGAGAACCACCATCAAGGGCCAGGCCGTGGCAATTTCATAGCAGAGTTCACTGCTCAAAATAGCAAAGTTGGAACATTTGACCTGGACGCGCGTACCAATCTGACAAAGAATCTCATGATCCTCTGGGCCAGTCTGCCTACTGAGGATGCCAAAGCGGAGACAATGGCTATGAACAAGTGGACCCTGTTCGTGGATGGGTCATCAAACTCAAAACGAGTAGCAGGAATCGTCCTCGTAGCACTGACTCAACGACTGTCCAGTACGCCATAAGGCTCGATTTTCAAGCGTCAAACAATGAAGCAGAATATGAGGCTCTACTGGCCAGACTCAGGTTGGTAATTACCTTGGGAGTCCGAGCTCTCGACGTCCAGTGCGATTCCCAGCTCATCGTAAATCAAATATCAGCCGAATATGAGACTAAGGAAGCTGGGATGATAGCCTATCTCGGCCAGGCTCGGAAACTCATGAGTAAGTTCCAAGAGTGTGCCATCAACCAGATACCAAGGGTCGAGAACTCTTGGGCCGACGCTTTGGTGAAGTTGACCTCGTCCACTAAAAGGAGTATTCCGAGGATTGTCCTGGTGGAATTCCTGAACAAGCTAAGCATCGATCATCTCGACCATGGGATTGCTCACCCAATGCAGATGACGACAAGCTGGATGGATCCAATAGTTGAATACCTCAAGGATGGCAAAGTTCCCGAGGATAAACTGGAGGTCGACACCTGAGGATCAGGGCGACGCGGTATCTAATCATAAGGGATACTCTATACAAGAAAGGCTTCTCTCTACCATATTTAAGGTGTCTACGACAGGATGAGGCAGAGTACGTGATCCGAGAAACTCACGAAGGAATCTGCGGAAATCATTCTGGCGACCGAGCCTTGGCTCGGAATATTGTCCGCCAAGGATACTTTTAGCCAACGATCTAAAAAGACTCCATGGATTTTACTCAGAAATGTGACAAATGTCAAAGGTTTACAGTCGTCCCTAAGCAACCGGTAGAGGAGTTGACCCCCATGAGTGGACCATGGCCATTTTCTCAGTGGGGGATCGACATCATTGGACACCTGCCCCAGGGAAAAGGGCAGACTAAGTATGCAATTGTAACAGTTGATTACTTCACTAAGTGAGTTGAAGCCGAGCCTGTCGCTAGGATCACTGAGCAGAAAGTAATAGATTTCGTCTGGAAGAATATCGTTTGCCGGTTCAGCATTCCGCACACCATTGTGTCAGATAATGGGAAGCAGTTCAACAACGATGGATTCAGGGGCATGTGTCACAGGCTCGGCATCAGGAATGCATATTCATCACCTTAGCATCCTCAATTCGATGGCCAAGTGGAAATAATGAACAAAATAATAAAGAGCCATCTCAAGACCAAGTTGGAAAAGGCAAAGGGCGTCTGGGCCGAGGAGCTCCCATTAGTGTACAGAACTATAGCTCGGTCAGCGACGGGAGAAACCCTATTCTCCCTCTCTTATGGCGTCGAGGCTGTTGTCCTTATCGAGATAGGACTCCCCACTGCTTGAGTGCGATCCTATTAAGACAGTGAAAATGTTAAGCAGATGACGGCGAGCCTCTACTTACTCAAGGAATTGAGGAACACAGCTGAGCTACGGATTACGACTCGGCAGCAACAGGTCGTGGTTCCGACGGGGAGACCTCATCCTTCGCCATGTATTCCAGAACACTGCGGAGCCTAGAGTAGGGTCCCTGGGACCAAATTGGGAGGGACCGTATCGAGTAGTCAGCTCGGCCAAGCTCAGCTCCTACCGTCTCGAGGACCTAGAAGGGCATCCACTACCGCACTCATGGAAATCTATTATTCCTAAAGGAATTAATGTAAGGGTCGGCACTACTTGTGATGAATCTACGCTTTGGATAAAAGATGCATTTTTCTACACGGAATCATCCCATTCTGTTCTACACGTTCTACATGAGACCTCCAATGCGAGAAAAGAGGTTTCACGAATGAGTTGACCACTTAAAGAAGTGGTCAGCTCGCTATCCAAGCATGCTATGAAGGACCATCTCTCACGTGCAGAGATAGAACCCTTCGATGAGCTGACCCTTAAAGAAGAGGTCGGCTCGTCACTCGACAAGCATCACAAACTACAACAATCAAAATAGCTAAGTGTATTAATCAAAACGGTGTCGAAGCGCTGCAATATCCAATTACAAAAAATTATATATATATATGATAAACAGGATGGGGCACGAATCAGTCGGCATGAGGAGGAGGAAGATCAACATTGGAGGGTTGGTTGGCAGGAGGAGTGTCTTCAGCCTGTTCCTCTTTAGCATCCTCGGCAGCTAGAGATTTGAGGTTGAGGTCTAGATAGAGGTCTTTGACGTCATCCAAACCGGCATTATAGCCACAGTGGTAGACCTTCTCAGCCTCGGTACTTCTCTCAACCGAAGACTTGAACTCCTCGACAGGAGTAGCGGCTATCGAAGCGGTCGAGGCTTCGAACTCAGCATGTTGAGCAGTCAGGGCCTTCTCGACTGCTACCTCCACCTCAGTAGCTGCATCGATCCTGGCCTTCCCCAACTCAGCCGCCAGCCGGGCGTTGTCATCCTCCACCAAGCTAAGGTGGGCTTTCAGTCTCATCAGCTCAGAGTCGATCGAATCCAAGTGGGACTGGAGCTCGTTGACCTCCCCCTGGAACAGAAACTCCTTCACCTGGCCCTCAGCCAGCAAACCCTTCAACTCCTCCCTCTCCTCGGCCGATGTCTTGAGAAGTGCCTCCATCTCTGCCTTCTCCTTCTAGAGTCTTCATTCTCCGCCTCCTTCTTGCCCAACTCCTATAGCGTCACCCGAGTCGACAAGAACACGGGCACCGCCTGAAAAACAAATAGAATGAGAAACAGCTCGGGATCAAGAACAAGATAGAACAGATACGAGGGCTTACCTTATCACAAACTGAAGCTATGTCAGACATGAAAGCTTTGGCGTGACGGGAGAGGAGGTTGGCAATCTCCGCCTCTAAAGCATGCTTAGCCACCCAGTCGACTAAGCAGGACATGTGGTAGCTAGGTGGATACTCCCTAGATTCTAGAAGGGGAGCAGATCCAGCGGCCTCACCAATGCCACTGGCGGCCGAGGCATGAGCCTTAGCCATTGGCGCATCCCCACCCTTGGGTGGAGAGTTAGTTCTGCCAACCAGATAGTCGACTTTGATGGGCGTGAGCTCAATGTGCTCAGCACCCACCATGGTATCCCTTCTAAGCTCAGAACGGGAGGGAGCTATTATAGTTGTTTCCCCGACCACTTCCTTTCCATCCTCGGCGGATGAGAAGGGACAGTTGGGGGGATTTCAGGGGCGGAGACGGGTGTCACGGCCGGCCTGGCCTCAGCCCGAGAGGTCCCCTTCTTCTTCTACGCATTGATCTTCACTCGAGGCTCGGTGTGAAGCATCTCACTAAGAGGAGGGGGCTGCTTCCTCTTCTTGGCACTCAAAGCCTCAATCATCCCTGCAAAACATAGCTCGGCTCAGAGTAAACTCAATCGATAGAAGTTGAAGCCGCTAACGAGAAACTTACCAAGGACAGAGAGAAGGGGGGTGTATCTACAAAGGCCCAACTTGTAGGGGTACGTCGAGGTGATGAGCTCGTGCCGGACGCGCTGCTCCTCTTTTAGCAACCAAGCTTCATCAACCTGGGCTTGTAGGGTAGAGGAGAGCTCTTGTAAGCCCTTTGTGTAGACTACAGAGGACAAAAAACAACTCATTACACTACAAAAATAAGTGCCCGAAAGCGAAGATGCAAATTCCATTACAATATCTGACCTAGAAAATTTTATGGGCACTCTATCCCAAAGATTGCTAAGCTCGAAGGCAAGCGCCTCCCATTCCCAGGAAGCCCAAAACCACTTGTTCTTCCAGTCTTTGTTAGAAGTCAGGAGCCCAGTGACAAGGCCTTTACCACGATTTTGCCTCGTCGAGATGTAGTACCAACACGTCTCTTGCGGGTTGTGCTTGCCTTGGTAGAGGTACATAAACTCATCTGGTGTCAGATCCTTCTTCCCAAGCTTATGCCAGATGACGAAGGCAGCAAATAGCGACCTCTAGGCATTTGGGGCAAGCTAACCAGGAGCCAGCTTTAAGTGCGCCATCATCACCCACACGAATGGACGAAGCGGGAGTTGCATCCCGCACCGCAGAGCATAGATGAAGACAGTAATTTCGCCCTCGACTGGGTTCACAGGGGCGTCGAATGGAGCAAGGGCTCGGATATCCATGGAGTCCGGGATTTGATACTTTGCTCAGGTAGCCGCCATTTGGGATTCGACCAGGATCGACACCCCAAGAGACAAGCTCAACTGCCCATCCGCCCTTAGGCCCGTCATCCGTCCTTGAAGCGGGGGCTCGGGGGATTCTCTTATTGCCCGTGCCCCGAGTAGCAGCCATCTTGGTCTTAGCCTTTTTCACCTAAAGAGCTAGGGTTATAGCAGTTAGAATTTCTGCCAACCCCCTGGCCCTAGAGTTTGTACTCTCCGGCTCACTGTTGTCCTCGAAAGCATAGCCCTCACGGACATCGTCTAGACCGTTCAACATTAGAATCGGAAGAAAGGCAAAAAAGAAATTGGGAAGTAAAAAGCAGAGGACAGGGAGACTCACAGGAATTCACTCACTCCAGAAGTCACAGCGGCAGAATGATAGCTAGTAAATGATGAACCAAATAAGTGGAGAGGTGGTTCTTATACTATTCTCAGCCAAAAAGTAATCATGACTAATAGTTATTGCTGAAGTCGGACAGCCATTGCCGAGCACCACTCCTTACATGGCAGCGCCTTATTAGTCCGAGCAACATGTCTTCTGTGGCCCAGCCCTGGTTACAGCTAATGGCAATTAATGTGGTATGCGATGAGCCACCCACCTTTTTCTCGATTATGATGCTTGAAGCGGATTCCCAGGCAATTTTGTCATCTCGTTTCCTCAACCCATGACACATGTCCTTCAACCACTCGCCAGGGAGCGAACCGCCTGCTGTAGGGAACTCGACATCTCGATAATGAAGCTTGTTATTATGGAACTATTCCCGACGTAATTGGATAACAAGAACTGCCTCGCCCGCTTGTCTTCCCAGCATGAATACACTCCCTAGCTTGTGTTGTAAACTCAGGGAATGGGGGGCTTCTGTTAATGGAGAATCTAAGCTGACCCTAATTGAAGCCAGCTTGGCTTGGCCACATCTTTGGATGGTTCAACCAAGCTTCGTTTAAGGTCTGCTTGGCCAAACGAGCGACCGCATCAAATACTTCATCGAGCAAGATAGCAAAGCTACAAAGGTCTGACCTGCAGCGGGATATAGGCTTGGACTATTTAGACCAAACAGATTTGCTAGTACTCGGGGCATGCTCGTCTACAATTGATCTGACATGATCTAAGCCCAGACAGGGTTAACAATTCTTGGCTCGTCTGCCCTACTTGAGTCCGGAAGACCAATCGAGATAGTGCGGTTGAGCCAAGTTTAATCCAATAACTTATTATGGCATTAACCGTTGCACCACAATCATAAAGTAACCGACAACATCAGCACACACACAATTCCCACTTAATGGCAGAGATCATGCCAAGAATGACGGACACGTTCACTCCAATCAAATGGTACAAATAAGAGACTCATCTACAGGAACGGGTAAGCAAAATCTCTCACCTGAAACCCACCTACACTACTTGGACCCAGATTCCTAGCCTGACTTCGGCATCTGAGGGTCCCCTGCTCAAGCCAGGGTCTCCTTTATTTTTCTCCTATGGAGGCTTACAAGGCTCGGCACAAGTGCTCAGAGCTCAGTAAGCGTGAGCCAAATTTCTGCATCAACATATATATATATATATATATATATATATATATATATATATATATATATATATATAAAACTTAGGGTAGTAATGTAGTTTTTCCCGTGAAGAGCGTTACTCGGGTTGAAGCACTGTTCGGTAATATCAGTGAGGAATTTTGGGGTAAAAATCCGAACTTCTAATCGTCCACATTATTTGGTAGAGTACAGGTCCCTCAACTTTGGGTGAAAATCTGAAAAAAAAAATAATAATAATAATACATTGAATGCAAAACATTTACATTTTATTGTCTATTGATTTTAGATCAATTTTCATTTACTCTCCATTTCCGCCACCAATTGGATGGTCAGGATTACTAGTTGATTGCCAATATCGATCCCTACTCACTATAAAATGTCACCCACATTTTTGGGGACGCGGATTGGGTACTACCGGTCATGTCCTCGGCTCGGCACAGGCAAGGCTCCCAGGGACCCACAGTGATGTTGGGTTTGATCTACTCTGTTCATCCATTTTTCCATATCATTTTAAGGTAAAGGCTTAAAATTGAGGCATATACAACGCTTCAGTGGACCACACCCGCAGGAAGAAGCAGTGATAATGACAACCAGTGAAACCTACCTACGGCCAATGGTGATGGTTATTTGCCATCCAACCTGTTCATGAGGTCACATGGACCTGGATGAAGGGAAAACATATATATCAGCTTCATTGAAAACTTCTGTTGCCCCGGAGAAGTTATCAATGATAAGCCCTTAACCCTCACTGTGTGGTCCATTTGAGCCTTGGATCTGACTCCTTTTTGTACTCCGATTCTAAAATGATACGGAAAAATGGATGGACGGTGTGGATAAAACCCATATATTTCGGTGGGTCCCTCAGTGCCGAGTTCGAGACAGGCGGCCAGTACCCAATCCGCGTCCCATATTTGGTCAGACAGATCCGCGTGTCGGTGACCCCTGTAAGCGGGTAATTCAACAGTTATTTTGAAGGACGCGGATTGGCCTGTGGCCCCGGTAAAGGAATAAGCTGTGTGTGGGGGCCCAGAAATTCCCGCCAAAAATACACTCCGTCCATAAGTTTCGGAATAGCAAAATAGGACAGTAATCTAAACTCATGTACATCCAAAACTCACGTGGGCCACACGACACGAAACAGTGGAAATGTAAACAACGTTGAGACCTTCTTGGAGCCGACCCTGATGTTTATATACTATCCTAACTGTTCCTAGGGTTATTATCACCCAGGAAAAAACTACAGGCACAAATATCATCCTGATACAAAACGTCTGAAGCCCTACAAAGTTTCCAATGATAGTTCAATCACTGCTTTTCATGTGGTGAGGCCTACATGAGTTTTAGATCTGCCTGATGTTTAGATTCCCGTGCTATTGTTATCTTGAAAAACGGATGGACAGAGTAAATTTGTGAAGGGCATCTCTTTGGGCCCACACCTTTCTACCAGAATAACTTCTTCAGCGCGGGAGCGAAGGCAATCCGCGTCCCATCGAAATTTGAAAGGGCAGTGAGTGATGCACCACTTATATTGGAAAAAGCAGTGGTTCTCTCTAGACTTTTCTTCTAATTGGATGGCCTATTTAAACCTTTAAAACATTAATTTTCATTTGTAGATTTTAAAGTTTTTTAAGACAAAAATACCCTTGCTATACTAAAAATCTACCTTTGTGTCTTCATATTTCTTTTTGAAATCATCTTGTCTCTTCGTATTTCTTCATCAAATCGTCTCTTCATTTTTCTTCATGAAATCTCCACTTTATTTTCTTCATTGCTTCAAACCGGTTACGTTGAAGAGGGATTTGAATAGATAAAAGAGGAAGAAGATGGTGCCCCGTCCAAGAACCCACGCATTATAGGTATAATTGTTTTGGAGAAATTCCTCTTTGTAGATTTCACTTTTAACTGACTATCGTAACTAAACCTTCGAAACTTTAGTTTTTATTTTTAAATTGTATGAATGTGTTGAATGGTGAAATAGTGAAATGGTAATCTATAGGAATTGACCGAGTCCTCGGTCAATATTCACCTATGCTCAGTCAATATTTACCTGTACTCGGTAAATTTGCACCTGTACTTAATGAATTTTCACTTGTGCTCGAGTAATGTTCACCTGTGCTCGGTAAATTTTCACATGTACTCGGTCAATTTTCACATTCACCGAGTACTTGGTCAATTGAAGTGTTTTTAAACTATGCGAGACCACTTATTCAATTGAACTAGTTTTTCCTGTGTGATCTATTTCCTGTGAACTGTAAATTGTGAACTTTTACTTGTCTTGTGAAATTGTGAACTATTTGTGATATATTTTGCATTACCTTCTTTTTTGTAGAAAATGAAGAGTCTCCTAAGAAGGGAAACAATATCATTGTATTTTATTCTTTAGAGAAGAATAGGACGAGATTAGATCTATTTAAGCAGTCCCAATTTCATTCTTGTTAGACATTCTATCATTTAAATATTTAGGAGCCTTAACACACAATCTTTTTTTAGACACAAAGGTGATATTGGTGAACTTCTATTCGAGATACGGGGTGAACTTATGAAGTTTATTGATATAAACTTTGCCCGTATAACAAGACTTAAGACTGGAGACCTTTCTATTCTAAATATAAGCACTAGTAAGAAGTCCATAAGAGAGAAGTACTTGAAGAAACAATATCCAATATTAAAAGAAGCATATAACAGAGGTTTGATAGGATCATCGACACTAATAGGCACGAAGATGTGGTAAAAGTTGCCTTATTAATATGTATAGAGTAGTTCATCAAGGAGACAAACACTAAGTATTACTGTAAGTCAAAATACATTGACTTGGCTGACTCTTTAGAAGAGTTCCACAAGTATCCTTGGGGTAGTCTGGCATTCAAGACAATGACTGAAGGAGCAATAGGAGTGGCCAAGGCATCATGTGGGATAGGAAAAACTTACAACGTTTATGGCTGCATATTTTCATTATAAGGATTCTTTCTTTATTCTACATAACTAGTGTATGTATTAAACTATAGTGTTTTTTTTACCTTGTGCAATTTCATTTCATTGTAACAGATATAAGCCGTCGAAAGAGTACTAGCCCAAAGAGAAAGTGCGAACTCATTTGTTCCCTCCCAAATTTCATGCTTCATTCAATATCGAGGCTAGAAGGGTTGGAGGTTTAACACAATATACAACATATTGGAGAGTGAAGACGTAAGCCTATTTTTTCAATTTCTTTGGTCACTTATTTTAACATATAGGGTTTTATACATGAACTTGAAATGAGTTATTTTTGCATACCAATGTAATCCTTAGCCTGGAACCCACCTGTGAAGAACTGGAGATAGAAGCTATTCATCTAGTCCAGGTAAGGTTTGAGGTAAGATGTCATGCAATCTCTTTTTTTAGTGTTAAAGTTTAGTAATTTTATATACATCTATAATATATTACATTTTATAGGGCATTGAAACAGGTTTTATTGAAAGGAATCTAGAAGTACAGAAGAAGAGGGAACTCGATGTGCAAGAAGATAAAGACAGAGATGAGGATGAAGATGAAGATGACAAATAATATGAGAAATGAGAGAGAGGGAGAGGGAGAGGGAGAGGCGAAGGGAAATGAATTGGAGAATATGATTCATGCACTTAATAGTTGGATGGAAGAACTGAAGGAGGAAATGAGAGGGTTGAAGAAGGAGATAGAAGGGTTAAAGGTGAAGAGGGACATGTTAAGGAATGAGAGGGAAGAGTTGAAGAAAGAGAGAGAATGGCAAGGAGGAGATGGAAGAGTTGAAGAATAGAGAAAAAAACTAAAGGGAGAGAGAGATTGGAGAGTTAAAGAAGGAGATAAAGAAATGGAAGAAATAGATGAAGGAGAGGATGAAGGAGATGAAGGAGAAAGAGTTGGAAGAAGGCTCCTATAAGGTGGAGTTGAAAGAAGGATCCCACAAGGTACGTTTATGTATTGTGTAAGCTAATTGGATATTCAATGAATGTTTGTTAAGCATTTTGTGAAGCATTTTATAAAATCCTTTATATATTTGTAATATATTGTGTCATGTCATTTTGTCCCTGATGTATTACTTGTGAACTCTTTTGTAAAGTATTGTATCCTTAACATATCACAAAAGCTCACATATACATCATAAATAGTTTACAATTTTGTCTGAGTACTCGGTCATACAACTTTGGTGAGACAACCCTTTATTGCGACAACCCTTTATGTGAACTTGAGTAAATACTCTTATATACTTTATGCGAGAATGAATAATTGGATAGGCTACCTTCTATTGCGATAAAGGGCAAGAAAAATATGGATATGCAACCCTTTATTATGATAGAGGATATGGAAGAGATGGAGAGAACTTCTATTGTAATAGAAAAAGAAGATAAAGCAACAACAACTACTCCTGCTAATAAATGATGACCAAAAAGGCCCTTGAAGCCTTCTTACTTCAAGAAATCTCCATTTTTGTTCCTGTCTGCCATTCCTACAACTCTAGGCATTATCACTGAATCTAAAGAATGCAAAGTCTTTAATACTTTCTATATACTATTCGATATACAGATGGACCCATTTAGAGTGTTAAGAAGTTGAAGAATTGGAGGCTTGATATGACGCAAAAAAAGTGTCATGCCCCAAACTCGGAAATTGAGCTTACAAAATTTTCGATCACTAGATCCGGTGCCGACAGCCCTCGTAATATCCCATTCTCGGTTCCCAATGCGTATACACCAGGTTCCGATCCTAGGATCCTACAAGGAGGATTTTTAACATCAATTTATCTCATAAGAAGCATAATCACAAGTATACCCAAATCACAAAGGTAACATCATCATCACATATCCAGTAATATAAACATTTGAATACAGTGCTAAAAGGAAAATACGTATATCAAAAATCAAAGCTCCAGAAGACAGCTCCACGGTCCAAGCTCAACTCTGCTGCGACCCAATGTCACCTGCATGCATCTATCGTGTATAAGTTTATAGAAAGCTTAGAGGTTGGTGTAAGTGTGTGCGCAAGGTAAGTGCCAAGTATTCAATACAATGTCGTAATCATACAATGTCAAAAATATTGGCAAGATCATAAATCATATGATATCAGAATAAGCAGAAATACTGACCAGTCCATAAGTCATACAATATCAGAGTACGCAATACAGATCAATTGTGCAAAGGAGTTGTAGAGAGCCAAATATCATATGCCGAGGGTACAATGCAATATGTAAATCCTTCTAAGCCCATCTAGGCCATATAAGTGCAAAAATATAGCAACCCAAAATGCCATATGCCTACAGATGTAACGCAATATGCGATGCGAATGAAATGACCAAGCTAGAGTGAAGTCGAGATGATAGTACGCAGTATCGCAGGCTATGGGGTCCATCACAAGGGACTTCTATCCAAACAATTCCATACTAAATTTGGATAGTCAGACTCAACGTGGTAGACTCTTGATCTTAGGTTAGTTGTGTGCCCCAACCAAAATCGTGGCCATTGCGAAGGTACACGTAATAAATAGTTACGCACCACCAACCCGAGTGGATTGTGAATGAATAAATGAATGAGTGAATATGCAACTCCTACTCAATAAGTCCACATATCAGTACTGTACATCTCTGGGATCATCACTGGGGTCTAGCACACTCCACATGCAAATCGTCGCCCACTGACACGTGACTATGCAAGTGGAAGAGACCTCACTATCCGCCTGGCCAGTAGTCAGTCAATATCTACCTGGCTTGTCGATAGCGAACCCATTCACGAGCTAGTCAAACTCAGCCTAGCTATGCCCCCTACCCTTAGGCGGGTAAGGCCACACCCCCTCCCAACCGACCACGACACAGTGGGAGAGGCGGCTTCCTGGTATTCGGCACTCGGGTGCTCATGTATCCACTTGGTCTCGACGTTGGGGCATCTTCTAGTTCCAAGAGGGTTTAGGGATTTTCACCCAGGGCTATTTATGGCGGCCCTATGCTAGAACAGATTTTCAGTGTCCCATCTGTCCATCCACGATATGCTTGTGGAGGTTATGGCCCTGATGTCGCTTAGGCGTACAGTAATCACAACACATAATGCAAGATGCATGAGTCATACAATTCAGTCATTCATCAATCCTGCATATACTGTGCGCTCATGTGAGACAATCTCTGCCTATCAGGGAGTCTCATAACCACCTGCCCAATGACATATGCAATAGTCAATCACATCTCATAACGAACATGCAGATGATGCATATGGTCATATATGATGATGTTATGCTATCACATACTCATAATTGGTATTAATAACCAGCACTGATAATCGGCCTTGATAATCGGCATTGACAATCGGCCTCGACAATGTGGACATTTAACCAACATTGCCCCCAAGGAATAGCCCACATAGAGCCTAACTATATTGGACCCATGGCCTCACATAAGGGCCTAATATACAATACCATAGGCCTCACTCAAGAGCTTAATACACATCATGATGGGCCTCTCACATGGGCCTAATATACATCACAACAGGCTCCATCGCCTGGCCCTCAAATGCACTACAATGGGCCTCATCACATAGGCTTCATATACATCACATTGGGCCTTAAACACGGGCTGAATACACATCACAATGGGCCTCAAATACGGGTCGCGTATACATCACATTAGGCCTCGACAATTGACCTCAATATTCGGCCTCGACAATCAGCCTCGATAATCGGAATTAGCCTCAACAATCGGAATCGACCTCTATAATTAGCGTTGAGAAATCAAAATCAGCCTCAACAATCGGAATCGGCCTCCATAATCGGCCTATACAATTAGCCTAAATAATCGGAATTGGCCTAGACAATCGGCCTTGACAATCAGAATCAGCCTTAACAATCGAAATCAGCCTCGATAATCGGCCTCGATAAACGGAATCAGCCTCGAGAATCAGCCTCGACAATCAAAATCAGCCCTGAAAATTGGCCTCGACAATCAGAATCAGCCTTGACAATTGGCCTCGAAATCGGAATCGGCCTCGACAATCAGAATTGGCCTCGATAATCAGCCTTGATAATCGGCCTCAACGTAAGGTAGGGTCCATAGATGGACGACCGATAATGGATCAAGCAATGTCAATGGGGCCCAATAATTTGGGTTAATCCACTAGAAAATGATGAGAATGGGCCTAACCAGGCCTAAGGGAAGGTCACAATGTGGACATTTAACCATCACTACCCATCAATGTGGACATTCAACCAACATTGCTCCCAAGGAGTGGCCCACATAAGGCCAAATGTATAGTGGGCCCACGGTCTCACACAAGGGCCTAATATAAATCATCATGGGCCTCACTCAAGGGTCTAATATACATCACATTGGGCCTTATCAAATGGGCCGCAATACATCATATTGAGCCTTATCGAATGGGCCACAATACATCATATTAGGCCTTATACAATGGCTTCATATATCACATCGGGCCTTATTAAATGTGCCGAATCAACGGGCCACTCCAGCTACATCATTCATCCATCTATAGAGATCATTTTAGAGTATTATCCAAATAAATGAATCACTTCAAAAGATCATATGGGCCATACCACAAATAACAATGGTGATAATGATTTCCACTGTTAAGAATTTAGAGGGCCCACCATAACATTTATCTTTCATCCAGTCTGTTCATAAGGTCACTAAGACCTGAACTAAGAGGAAAACAAATATCATGTTGGTCCAAAACTTTTGTAACCCAAAAGGGTTTCAATGTCAGACGTTCAATCCCACTATTATTGGCAGTGTGGTCCACTTGATAAATAGATTTGTCTCATTTTTTTCTCAAGCCCTTAGGATGGCTTACCAAATGGATGAACGGTTGGGATGAATCACATACATCAGGGTGTGGTCCACATACGTGGCTCACTAGAGAATTGAATCTTCAACATTTTCCCAAGCCCTTAGACGAGCTCGTCGCCTAGATGGACGGTTTAAATGTAACACATATATTAACGGCCCCATAAACTGCTGACATGGGGCCCACATGAGCTGCTGATGTCAAAGCAGTAGCTATTTAGCTGGTGTGTGTGGCCAGGCCACCGTCTAGATGGATGGATGGCATTGATAATACACACATATCACGATCGAGTACCACTTTCCAGCAGTTGGACGGTGGGGATGAAACCATACATGTAAGACCCGTATCCTAACCCGTACCGTTCTGTAGGCTTCCGTGGCTCTCCCGGTTGAATTTTGATGACTCGCAACCTATTATCGGTGTTTGCACGTGATCCTAAGACGTGTCCCATATATTAGAGTCTGCTCGACTCGAAACTTGTATCATTGCGACCGTGTCATCGCCGCGGTTTCGATGTCGTATCTCACGCGCTGAGGTGATACCTAGGCCAGGAGATGTGGGCCCACATTCAGTTTGAGAAAAACACCGCGCGTCATAAATCCCAAGAGAATCTATCCAATCAATCACATCAATCAAGTCAAGTACAATAAGTACAACACCCACGCCTCTCTTACCAGCAAGGCATGACACCCCTCTCTCTCCCATTCCTAAAGTCAACCTTCCTTACAACAATCCATCCCTCTTACCTTACGTCTCCTCTCTCTCTCTCATTTTCTCATTCCATTCAAACAATTCTTAAGGAGAGGAAACGTCCATGAGAGAGCTAGAGTGTGGCCCACCTTACTACCCCCACATCTTTCATCATAGCCCTCCAAACCTCATCATCCTCCATCAAAATCGAAGCTTAGGAGCTAAGGAGTCCATGGAGCCTAGAAGAAGTGGAATCAGTGGGTGATCTACCATCGATTTGCATTTGAGGGCCCACTTGTAGGTGGAACCCATTTTGATGTATGCGTTGTAATCATGAGGGGCCCATAGTGGCAGGGCCCCTCCATCATCGTCTCTCTATGTCCCTCTCTCTCTCTCTCTCTTTGATGTGTGGCCCACTTGATGAATTGAGTAGATCCACACCATCCATCAGTGGTAGCCATTTTGCTGTCCACCTGTTGGATGGCTGTAGGTAGGCCCAATGATGGGAAGACATAAATATCTGCTTGATTAGTGAAGTGGCCCACTAGTGTGGACCCCACCATATATCTGTGTTGCACATAGGCAAAACACAAACATCAGCCGAGTAATATTTATGGTGGGCCACGCCATGTGGACCCACCCTGCTGACAGTGAAGCCCAACGCCCTTCCAGCGTCCAGAGTCTCTGGACGCTGGGTGTTATTGTGTTATAATATAATATTATGATATATTAAATTATAATATATATATATATAATATAATATAATATTATTATATGTACATTAGGTGGAAGCTATAGTGGGTGGCACACCACGTGGGACCCACTGCTGATGGATATGTTCCATCTAAGCCGTCCATCCAGCGTTCGGAGGGTCTGGACGCTGGCCCCTTTTACACTCTCTCTCACACAAACACTGATATATATATATATATATATATATATTATATAAGATATATTATTATATAATATATTATATTATATTAATAAATGATGATGGTGGGCCACTCCTATGTGGGACCCATCTTTAATTACACAATCTGCACCGTCCAGATCTAACTGGACAGTGGGTTTAGAGTATATATATATATACTATATATATATATAATATATTATATTATATTTAAGTATATAATATATAATACATTAATATAATTTAATATATATCATTATGGTGGGCCACATACGTGGGACCCACTGCTGATGGATGCGCTACATCTAGCCGTCCATCCATTTAGCCAGCTGTCCATCCTTTTGGCCATCTCGCCTCAAGGCTTAAGACAAAAAATGAAACAGATCCAGCTATCAAGTGGACCACACAACAGCAAGCAGTGGGTTTGAACGTCTACCATTGAAACCCCTTTTTGGGATCACGAAAGTCATGAATCAATATGATATTTATTTTTCCTCTAAGATCAGGTCCTTGTGACCATATGGACAGATTGGATGGAAAATAAACGTTATGGTGGGCCCTACCTTGACGATGTGTTGTATTCACAACGTCCATTCATTCGCTGGACTAGTGGGCCACACGTGTAGATACCATGATGATGTATTTGTTTCATCACACTGTCTAGATGTGCTGGACGGTGCCGACATTTTGGGCAGTGCTGGATACCATGTGATAGTGCTGCAAACCACCACGATGTATATTTTGATCTATGCCGTCCATCTAGTTTGGGGTTAAACCCATCGCGATGTATGTGTTATGACCATGTCGTCCAATCTGCTGGATGTGCAGCCCACTATTATAGGTGTCGTTCATCCATGTTGATCCTTTGGTGGGCCCATTTCGAAGGTGCAGGTCCACCTATTCCAAATTTGAGGCCATTAGTACAGCCCACTTGTTGCATATGAGGTCCATTATGATGTATCCGAGGCCCATGGGCGTGGCCCATTGTGATGTATTTTCGGCCAATTGTACGGCCCATTGATGCGGTCCACCTAATGTATATAAGCCCATTGGTGCGGCCTATAGTGATGTATTTTGGCCCGTGCGAGAGGCCCATTATGTTGCATTTGTGGCCTAGTTGATAAGGCCTGTTGTAATGTATTTGTGGCCCAGTTGATAATGCCCATTGTGATGTATTTGTGGCCCGTATGGCTAAGCCCGATGTGGTGTATATGTAGCCCTTGAGTGAGGCCCAATACGATGAATGTGCGAATCGATGTAATGTGTTATCTCACTATAATGTATGTAATGATGTTTATACGGACCACTCCTTGGGAGCAATGTTGGTTAAATGGCCACATTGATGGGCGATGATGGTTAAACGTCCACATTGCGACCTTCCCTTAGGCCTAATTCTCGTCATTCTCTAGTGGGTTACCCCAAATGGTTGGGCCCCATTGATATTGTTTGGTCCATCATTGGCTGTCCATCCATGGATCCCGCCTTGCATCGAGGCCGATTTTGATTTATCGAGGCCGATTATATAGGCCGATTCCGATTGTTGAGGCCGGGTATCGAAGTCGATTTAAATTTGTCGAGGCCGATTCCGATTGTTGAGGCCAAGCATCGAGGCCAATTTCGATTTGTCAAGGTCGATTCTAATTATTGTGGCCGATTGTCGATTAGCGATCGAGGCTGATTATCATGACTGATTGCTGATTTCGATTGACATGGCCGATTTCGATTCTGATTATCGAGGCCAATTATCGATTGATTCTGATTTTCGTGGTTGATTGCTGATTCCGATTGTCATGGTCGATTACCGATTAATGATCAAGGCCGATTATCGTGATCAATTTTTTATTTCAATTATCGAGGCCGATTATCGATGGATTTCGATTGTCGTGATCGATTGCCGATTCCGATGGTCGTGGCCAATTGTCGATTCCAATTGTCGAGGCCTAATGTAATGTATATGCAGCTCGTATTTGAGGCCCGTTGTGAGGTGTATTCAGCTCGTGTTTAAGGCCCAATGTAATGTATATGAGGCCTATGTGATGTGGCCCATTGTGATGCATTTGAGGGCCAGACGATGGAGCTCATTGTCATGTATGATAGGCCGATGTGAAAGGCCCTTCGTGATGTGTATTAAGCTCTTGAGTGAGGCCCATGGCGTTGTATATTTGGCCCTTGTATGAGGTCATGGGTCCACTATATGTTAGGCTCTATGTGGGTCATTCCTTGGGGGCAATGTTGGTTAAATGTCCACATTGTCGAGGTCGATTGTCGATGCTGGTTATTAATGCCGATTATAAGTATATGACAACATAGCATCATGATACATGCCCATACGCATCATCTGCATGTTTGTTATGAGATGTGGTTGACCATTGCATATGTCATTGGGCAGGTTATTATGAGACTCCCTAATAGGTAGAGATTGTCTCACATGACCGCATGGTATGCACAGGATTGATGCATGATTGGCTTGTATGACTCATACATCTTGCAGTGTGTTGTGATTATTATACGCCCTAGTGACATCAGGGTCGTAGCCTCCACAGGCATATCGTAAATGGCTAGATGGGCACCAGAAATCTGTTTTAGCATCAAGTTATCATAGATGGCCCTAAGTGAAAATTCTTAAACCCTCTTGGTACCAGAGGACGCCCCAACTCGAGACCGAGTGGATACATGAGCGCCCGTGTGCCGAATACCAGGAGGCCGCGTCTCCCAATGTGTTGTGGTCAGTTGGGAGGGGGTGTGGCCTTACCCGCCCGAGGGTAGGAGGCATAGCTAGGCTAAGTTTGACCAGATCATGAATGAGTCTGCTATCAACGTGCTGAGTAGATATTGGCTGACTACTGGCTAAGCAGATAGTGAGGCCTCTTTCACTTGCATGGTCGTGCGTCAGTGGGCGGCGATTTGCATGTAGAGTGTACTAGACCCCGGTGATGATCCCAGAGAAGAACAGTACTGATATGTGAACTTATTAAGTGGGAGTTGCATACTCATTCATTCATTCATTCACTATCCACTCGGGCTGGTGGTGCACAACTATTTGTTACGTGTACCTTCGCAATGGCCAAGATTTCGGTTGGGGCGCGCGACTAACCTGAGATCAGGAGTTTACCACATTGAGTCTGACTATCTAAATTAGGTATGTGACTGGTTTGGATAGAAGTCCCTTGTGACAGACCCCATAGCCTGCGATACAATGTACTATCATTCCGACTTCACTCTTCAACATAATTATTCCATTTGCACCGCATATGGCATTACATCCGCAGCATGTGGCATTTTGAGTTATTGTGTTTCTGTATTTATATGGTCTAGTAACAGCTGACGGTATTTGTGAACTCATCAGGAATTATATATTACATTGCATCATCGACATCTGATATTTGGCCCTTTATGACTCCTCATTTGCATAGTTGATCCGTATTGCTTACTCTGATATCATATGATTCATGATCTTACCTGTATTTCTGACATTGTATGATTATAACGTTGTATTTGTGTGCTTGGCACTTATCTTGCGTACACACTTTCACCACCCTCTAAGCTTTCTATAAGCTTATGCACAATAAATGCGTGCAGGTGACGTTAGGTCGTAGCAGAGTTGAGCTTGGAGCTTGGAGCTGTCTTATGGAGCTTTGATTTTTGATATATGTATTTTTTCCTTTCAACATTGTATTCAAATGTTTATATTAATGGATATGTGATGATGATATTGCTTTTTGTGATTTGGGTAAACTTGTGGTTATGCTTCTTACGAGATAAATGTACGTTGAAAAATCCTCCTTATAGGATCCCAGGATGGGAACCTGGCATTTGGGTGCTGGGAGCCGAGAATGGGGTACTACGGAGGCTATCGGCACCAAATTCGGTAATCAGGATTCCTGTGAATCTGATTTTCGAGTTTGGGGCGTGACAGAAGATGATATTAGAGCATAACTTGGGAATACCTGAAGATAACATCACATATCTGTTGATAGCTACCCTACACTCTATGATTGTGGAGAACTTAGAATGGTTAGATCCCCGATTTTGAATAACTTAGAGATTTTCTAATATAGCTCCCTACCTTTGAGATTGTAAGGTTGCATAGTATTTCAGTTTCGATCGTTTCTGATTCAAGGTCTAGGAGGACCACATAGTGTTGATGATGCGTCTTGGGAGGGCGAGGTTGAGATTAGAGAACGCTTTCTTCATCCTTTTCTAAATTGATTGTTCCTTGATATATATACATGATGATGTTTCCTCTTCCCTTGTCAGTTCTGTAAATTTTGAGGATGAAATTTTTATTAGGAGATGAGAACTATAAGACCCGTATCCTAACACGTACCATTCTGTTGGCTTCCGCGGTCCTCCCGGTAGAATTCTGGCTACTCACAATCTGTTATCGGTGTTTGCACGTGATCCTGAGACGTGTCCCGTATATCAGAATCAGCTCGATTCAAAACTTGTATCATTGCGACTGCGTCGTCACCGTAATTTTGATGCTGCGTCTCACGTGTTGAGGCGATACCCGGGCCAGTAGATGTGGACCCATATTCAGTTTGAGGAAAACACCGTGCAGTACAAATTCCAAGAGAATCTATCAAATCAATCACTTCAAACAAGTCAAGTAAAACACCCATGCCTCTCTTACCAACAAGGCATGACACCCCTCTCTCTCCCATTCCCAAAGTCAACCTTCCTTATAACAACCCATCCCTCTTACCTTATGTCTCCTCTCTCTCTCAATCATTTTCCCATTCTATTCAAACAATTCTCAAGGAGAGGAAACATCCATGAGAGAGCTAAGAGTGTGGCCCACCTTCCTACCCCCACATCTTTCATCATAGCCCTCCAAACCTCATCATCCTCCATCAAAATCGAAGCTTAGGAGCTAAGGAGTCCATGGAGCTTAGAATCGGTGGGTGATCTACTGTCGATTTGCATTTAAGGGCCCACTTATAGGTGGAACCCATTTTGATGTATGTGTTGTAATGATGAGGGGCCCATAGTGGTGGGGCCCCTCCATCACGTCTCTCTCTCTCTCTCCCCTCTCTCTCTTTGATGTGTGGCCCACTTGATGAATTAAATAGATCCACACCATCCATCAGAGGCAGCCATTTTGCTATCCACCTGTTGGACGGCTGTAGGTAGGCCCAATGATGGGAAGACATAAATATCTGCTTGATCAGAGGAATGGCCCATGTGGACCCCACCATATATCTGTGTTGCCCGTAGGCAAAACACAAAAATCAGCTGAGCAATATTTATGGTGGGCCACACCATGTGGACCCACCCTACTGATCGTGAAGCCCAACGCCCATCCAGCATCCAGACTCTCAGGACGCTGGGTGTTATTGTGTTATAATATTATATTATATATAATATATATAATGTATAATATAATATTATTATATGTACGTTTGGTGGAAGCTATAGTGGGTGGCCCACCACGTGGGACCCACTACTGATGGATACGTTCCATCTAATCCATCCATCCAGCGTCCAGAGGCTCTGGACGCTAGCCCCTTTTACACTCACACACACACACACACTTATATATATATATATATATATATATATATATATATATATATATATATAAAAGATATATTATTATATAATATAATATATTATATTAAAAAATGATGATAGTGGGCCACTCCTACGTGGGACCCACCTTTAGTTACACAATCTGCACCATCCAGATGTAACTGAATAGTGGGTTTAGAGTGTGTATATATATATATAATATTATATTACATTATATTTAAGTATATAATATATAATACATTAATATAATTTAATATATATCATTATGGTGGGTCACATACGTGGGACCCACCGCTAATGGATGCCCTACATCCAGCCATCCATCCATTTTGCCAGTTGTCCATCCTTTTGGCCATCTCGCCTCAAGGCTTGAGACAAAAAATAAAATAGATCCAGTTATCAGGTGGACCACATTACTGCAAACAATGGGTTTGAACGTCTACCATTGAAACCCCGTTTTGGGATCACGGAAGTCATGAATCAATATGATATTTTTTTTCCTCTAAGATCATGTCCTTGTGACTGTATGGACAGATTAGATGGAAAATAAACGTTATGGTGGGCCCTACCTTGACAATGTGTTGTATTCACACCGTCCATTCATTCGCCGGATTGGTGGGCCACACGTGTGGATGCCACGATGATGTATTTGTTTCATCACACCGTCCAGATGTGCTGGACGGTGCTGGACAATTTGGGCAGTGCTGGATACCATGTGACGGTGTTACAGACCACCATGATGTATATTTTGATCTATGCCGTCCATCTATTTTGGGGTTGAGCCCATCGTGATGTATGTGTTATACTACATCGTCCAGTCCGCTGGACGTGCGGCCCACTGTTATAGGTGTCGTTCATCCATGTTGATCCTTTGGTGGGCCCATTTCGAAGGTGCAGGTCCACCTATTCCAAATTTGAGGTCATTAGTGTAGCCCACTTGTTGCATATGAGGCCCATTATGATGTATCTGAGGCCCATGGGCGCAACCCATTGTGATGTATTTTCGGCCCATTGATGCGGTCCACGTGATGTATATAAGGACCATTGGTGCGGCCTATTGTGATGTATTTTGTGTCACGCCCCGAGGCCTATTATGTTGCATTTGTGGCCTAGTTGATATGGCCCATTGTGATGTATTTATGGTCCGTATGGCTAAGCCCAATGTGGTGTATATGTGGCCCTTGAGTGAGGCCCAATGCAATGAATGTGCGGACCGATGTAATGTTTGATCTCACTATAATGTATGTAATGATGTTTATGTAGACCACTCCTTGAGAGCAATGTTGGTTAAATGGCCACATTGATGGGCGATGATGGTTAAATGTCCACATTATGACCTTCCCTTAGGCCAGATTATCGTCATTCTCTAGTGGGTTACCCCAAATGGCTAGGCCCCATTGATATTGCTTGGTCCATCATCGGCTGTCCATCCATGGATCCCCCCTGCATCGAGGCCGATTCCGATTTGTCTAGGCCAATTCCAATTGTCGAGGCCGAGTATCGAAGCCAATTCCGATTTGTCGAGGCCGATTGTATAGGCTGATTCCAATTGTCGAGGCCAAGCATCGAGGCCGATTCCGATTTGTCAAGGCCGATTGTATAGGCTGATTCTGATTGTCGTGGCTGATTGTCGATTCGCAATCGAGGCCGATTATCGTGACTGATTGCCGATTTCGATTGACATGGCCGATTCCAATTCTGATTATCAAGGCCGATTATCGATTGATTTCAATTGTCGTGGCCGATTGTCGATTCTGATTGTCATGGCCGATTACCGATTAGCGATCGAGGCCAATTATCGTGACCGATTTTTTATTTCAATTATCGAGGCCGATTATCGATCAAGGCTGATTATCGATAGATTCCGATTGTTGTGACCGATTGCCGATTTCGATTGTTGTGGCTGATTGTCGATTCCGATTGTCGAGGCCCAATGTGATGTATATGCAGCCCATATTTGAGGCCTATTGTAAAGTGTATTCAGCCCGTGTTTAAGGCCCAATGTGATGTATATGAGGCCTATGTGATGAGGCCCATTGTGATGCATTTGAGGGCCAGGAAATGGAGCCCATTATGATGTATGATAGGCTCATGTGAAAGGCCCCTCGTGATGTGTATTAAGCTCTTGAGTGAGGCCCATGGCGTTGTATATTTGGCCCTTGTGTGAGGTTATGGGTCCACTATATGTTAGACTCTATGTGGGTCATTCCTTGGGGGCAATGTTGTTTAAATGTCCACATTGTCGAGGTCGATTGTCTATGCCAGTTATTGATACCGATTATGAGTATGTGACAACATAGCATCATGATACATGCCCATACATATCATCTGCATGTTTGTTATGAGATGTGGTTGACCATTGCATATGTCATTGGGCAGGTTGTTATAAGACTCCCTGATAGGCGGAGATTATCTCACATGAGCGTAAGGTATACGTAGGATTGATGCATGATTGGATTGTATGACTCATACATCTTACATTGTGTGTTGTGATTACTATACACCCTAGCGACATCAGGGTCGTAGCCTCCACAGGCATATTGTGGATGATGGGACACCAAAAATCTGTTTTAGCATCGGGCTACCATAGATGGCCCTGGGTGAAAATCTCTAAACCCTCTTGGTACCAGAGGATGCCCCAATGTCAAGACCAAGTGGATACATGAGCACCCGAGTGCCAAATACCAGGAGGCCGCGTCTCCCACTGTGTCGTGGTCGGTTGGGAGGGAGTGTGGCCTTACCCGCCCGAGGGTAGGGGCATAGCTAGGCTAAGCTTGACCAGCTCCTGAATGGGTCCGCTATCGACGTGTCGGGTAGATATTGGCTGACTACTGGTCAAGCAAATAGTGAGGTCTCTTCCACTTGCATAGTCACGCATCAGTGGGCGACGATTTGCATGTAAAGTGTGCTAGACCCCGGTGATGATCCTAGGAAGAACAGTACTGATATGTGAACTTATTGAGCAGGAATTGCATACTCATTCATTCATTCATTCACTATCCACTCGGGCAAGTGGTGTGTAACTATTTCTTACATGTACCTTCACAATGGCCAGGATTTCGGTTGGGGCGCGCGACTAACCTAAGATCAGGAGTTTACCACATTGAGTCTGACTATCCAAATTAGGTATGGGACTGGTTTGGATAGAAGTCCCTTGTGATAGACCTCATAGCCTGCGATACTACGTACTATCATCCCGACTTCACTCTTCAACATGATTACTCCATTTACACCACATATGGCATTACATCCACAGCATGTGGCATTTTGGGTTACTGTGTTTCTGCATTTATATGGTCTCGTTACGGCTGACTGTATTCGTGAACTCATTAGGAATTGTATTTTGCATTGTATCCTCGGCATCTGATATTTGGCTCTTTATGACTCTTCATTTGCATAGCTGATCCATATTGCTTACTCTGATATCGTATATTCATGATCTTGCCTGTATTTCTGACATTGTATTATTATAACGTTGTATTTGCGTGCTTGGCACTTATCTTGTGCACACACTTTCACCACCCTCTAAGCTTTCTATAATGCATGCAGGTGACGTTAAGTCGTAGCAGAGTTGAGCTTGGAGCGTGGCGCTGTCTTCTGGAGCTTTGATTTTTGATATATGTATATTCCCTTTCAGCATTATATTCAAATGTTTATATTAGTTGATATGTGATGATGCTGTTGCTTTTTGTGATTTGGGTAAACTTGTGGTTATGCTTCTTACGAGACAAATGTACGTTGAAAAATCCTCCTTTTAGGATCCCAGGATCGGAACCTGGTATTTGGGTTCTGGGAGCCAAGAATGGGGTACTACAGAGGCTGTCGGCACCCAATTCGATAATCGAGATTCCTGTGAATCCGATTTCTAAGTTTGGGGCGTGACAATACATCAGGTGGGTCCCACATGGGGCCCACATATATACATGAGTATATATATATCATTATATATATATCACATGGGGCCCACTGAAAAGGCCTAGCTATATGTCCTAGAGGGGGGGTGAATAGGACAATGCCAAATAAAACTTATAACAGTGGAATTAAAAAGAATATGATAGCCAAAATAAATCACAATGCAAGTAAGTAAAATAACCTCAAAATTCAGATCTCGAGAGGTTGATACAAATGTTGTTCTAAGGACAACCTTACACCAAAAACCAGAGTTTATGGTAGGACAACCTTATTTCTAGAAAGATCTTTGTATCAAATCTCAAACCGAAGAGGAATACAGAAATAAATACAAACTGAATTGAAATAAATTGTAATCACAAATGTATTGTTCTAGGAACAGCCATACACCATAAAAATGGCAGGGCAACCTTGCTGGAACAACTTTTAAAGGAAATTGAATATCAAGCTGATAAAGGAATAGCAGAAAATAAATTCTAAACTATTACAAAATTCTTACAATGCTTGAATTAAATGATTACAACATTCACCACCATACATACATCCCACAAAAGAATAATTAAAGATCGGAAGTATAAATCATTCAACCACAACACAAGGGATTATAGTGGTTCGCCTGTGTGTTCACCAACTGTTAAACAACAGCCACACAGAATGCTACTCCACTCCTAATATCCTCACACAGGGGATATTAGCGCTCACTAACAAAATAAGTTTTCCTAGGTTCACCCAAAACCTTTACAATTGTGTCTTTGTCTGTGGGCTTACACAATTAAAAAACCCCACTTCTGAGTTTTCCTGGCTCTCCTCAGATGACCAATACAACAAGATTTTTCTGGCAAATATTGAAAGAAACCAAAACAGAAAGGAATTTACAATTAAATGTAAAATACCTGATTATCTCCTTCGTTGTAGCAGCCCGGTAGAACCAAATCAGAGTAGATGATTGAATGTCCAAGTTCAATGTCCAGTACTCGATTACAATGGTTCTAATTCTAATAGATTTTAAATTAAACCAAATAGGGCTTGCCTTAATTGATTTTGATTCCAAAGAAAGGGAATAACAATTCCTCTTATCAAATTAGATTGGAATAGCAGAAACAAAATCAATTAAATAAAGCTAAGGAAAGAGAATATTAAATAAGCACACTTAGCTTAGATGGAGCACAAAATTATCTCTCAGAAGTTCGACGAAGATTGGCTTGAATGGATTAATTAATTCGATGATTTCTTCTGAGATTCGTGCACTATTTATAGGTGAGCAGATCGTGTCTTCGACTGGTCTAGGGAGCTCTTCGACTAGTCGAAGCAATAACAGATATTTGAAAAATCCGGTGGGATAAGCTTTGACCGTTCTACGACTGGTCGTAGGTCACCTACGACTGGTCGAAGGTTTCCTTCGACTGGTCGAAGAACCTGAAAAACATCGCTGGATTTTGAGTCGAAGTTTTTCGACTGGTCGAAGATGCAGTCGACACTGTTCCTTCGACTGGTCGAACAGATTCCTGGACTAGTCGAAGCCTAACAGATTTTATCCGAAATTTGTAACAAACTCACGACTGATCGAGGAATTTCTTAGACTGGTCGAAGCAACTCTAGGACTAGTCGAAGAAGGCCTAGGACTAGTCGAAGAACAGACCAAACTTATGTAAAATAAACATTCGATTTATGTATCCAAAATGACCTACTTCTAAGGTCAACCTAAGGTCAGTCAAACCTCAACCATGAAGTAAGGACATTGAAACATTAGGAACTAGTGACCTTGAAGTATGAGCCTTGAAGACTTGATGTAGTTGAAATCTTGATGTAGCTCAATCTTGAAAGTGTCTTGAGTTCTTTACAAACTGCCTTGTACTCTATTTGAAGTCTTGCAGCTTGAGTCTTGTCTTGTGAGCAGTTCTTGCATTCAAGATTGATCCTTGTACTTGTGAGCTTTGCTTGTTGTGAGCTTAGCTTGTTCATGAATGTTGATCCTTGAGAGAGCTTCACTTATGCAAGCTATATATAACAGTGATTTTGGCACCACAAATTTGACAACAGACAGGGATATAAACTATAGCACTTACACCCACATATATACATGAGTATATATATATATAATATTAAATATATATCACGTGAATTGAAACAACATCCAGGCCCTGGATGGCCTGGATGAAAACACCTGTATTGAGGTGGGTCACACCGTCCATGAGGCTGGACGGTGTGGTTAAATCACATGCATCACAGTGGCGCCACATAGGTGAGCTACCCTGATCTGGTTCAAGTTGATATTTATGATTTCCCATTTGACAGGCCTGCATGACCGATTGGTCATGCAGGCCCATACCGGGCAGTAGGTTGGTCCACTTGGTGGATGGTGAAAAGGTCAAGCTATATGTCCTAGATTGGGGTGGGGGGGGGGTGAATAGGATTATGCCAAATTTAAACTTTAACAGCAGAATAAAAGAATATGATAGCCAAATAAAGGAAATCAATTCACAATGCAGAAATGAAAAGCAGCCTCAATAAGCAAGTATTGAGAGATTGATAAAAATGTTGTTCTAAGGACAACCTTACACCATAAAAACCAAGGGTTTATGGCAGAACAACCTTATTTCTAGAAAGTTCTTTGTATCAAAAACTCAAACTAAAGAGGAATAAATAAATAGTAAGGAATAGATATATTAAACTATTACAACATTCCCCACAATGCTTGAAATGTAAATATTACAACATTCACAACCCACAAAATTTGAATGATAAAAGATAGAAAATAAATCACACATCCACAAAACACAAAGATTTATAGTGGTTCACCTGTCTGTTCACCAATTGTTAAACAACAATCACACAGCTTGCTACTCCACTCCTAATATCCTCACTCAGTGGATATTAGCGTTCACTATGAAAATAGGTTTCTCAGGTTCACCTAAAACCTTCACAATTGTGTCTTTCAAATGGGCTTACACAATTTTTTTTTTTAAAAATCCACTTCTAAGTTTTTTGGCTCTCCTTAGATAACCAACAGATTAAGATTTTTCTGGCTTAATCTCAAATAAAATCAAAAGAATAAAATTTACAATAAAGTAAAATACTTGGATTTCTCCTTTTGTTGTAGCCCAGAAGAACCAAGTCGAAGTAGAAGTTTGAATAGAAGTTCAATGTCTAATACTCACTTAAGAAATGGTTATAGGTTCTAGATTAATTTTAAATTAAACCAGTTGGGCTAGCTATATTTGATTTTGATTTCAAGAAGAAGGAATATCACAATTCTTCTTTTTAATTCAGATTGGAATATAGAAACAAAATCAAATCAATAAAGCTAACAAAAGAGAATATTAAATATGCACAAATTAGCTTAAAATGAACAAAAACTTATCTCAGAGTGATGCCTTGATTTTACTTAAATTGGATTATTAAACTCTGAAATTCATCATCTATTTATAGTTGTAGAAACTCGTCTACGATTACTCTTGAGGACAGTACGATTGGTCGTAGAAGAAACGGATTTTTGAAATTTTAAGCGCGATCAGATAAAACCGTTCTACAACTAGTCGAAGGTCGTCCACGACCAGTCGTGAGCCCTCCACGACTGGTTGTGACCAACCCACGACTGGTCGTGAGGCACCAAGTTTAGTTGTTGGAGGTTGAGTCGAAGGTGCACGACAGGTCATGGACAAGTCGAGCACTGTTCACATGACCGATCGAGAAGACTCCAAGACTGGTCGTAGCTCAACCAAAATAATTCCAAGAAATTACAACAACTTAGAACTGGTCCTGAAATTTCTTGGACTGGTCGAGCCAGTTCTAGGACTAGTCGAATAAGGTCCAGGACTAGTCTTAGAACAGACCAAATTCATATAAAAAGTTTCAATATGAATTATGTATACAAAATGACCTACCCTAAGGTCAATCTAAGGTCAATCATACCTAGAAAGTGAGATATGAACATCGAGACTTAATATGATAGTTGACCTTTGAAGATTGTAAAGCTTGGGATCTCTATACTTGATGCAGCATTGAACTTGAGATCTTCTAGAGCTTGAATTACACTTCATTTCGAGTTGTACACTAACTTGAGTCTTTGAACAAGATCACTTCTTTCATTGTAGTTTGTACTTGCATTTCTTGAAATGGTTTAAAGTAAATCATCGTTCTTGACTTGAAGCAACGTGTTTAGAGAGGTGATGCAATGTCTTGATCATATATACCAATGAGCTACACAAGACATATATTGATGTTTTGACACCACAAAATTTGACAACCAAAGGAGCATAGAACCATAACACTTACAATCTCGCCCTTTGTCAAATTTGTGACAAAACATACTCAACAATAATATCACCAATACACATTCAAAGACTCATGTATGCACTAGTTATAAGAGAAAACCAGTTACAACCTGATTAAAGAATCATGCACCAGGTATCATCAACTAGCACATAACATTATGAACTAGGCACAACATAGGCAAAACATCTCCTCACATACTTCCCCTGAGTAGCACACATATATCCAAAAAAAAATTATATACTACCCACAATCCATATCCATGCCATAAGCAATCAATCCAAATATATCCATGCCATAAGCAATCAATCCAAATATTTCTCCCCCTTTTTGGCACAATATGACAAAGGAAGAAGAAAAAAATTGGAAAAGGATAAGAAACAGGAGTAATAAAGGATTAACTAGACAAGATATAAGCAAATTAAAGTCCACATACCATTAACTAGTTTAAACAAAAGTCAGTAAACCAAATAAAGTTCACAAACCAACACAAGTAGACTTAAAGTTATTACAGACCAAAGAGTAAAGCACTTAATCAGATCCTGAAGAAGGGGTAGGAATGGTAGGATCAAGTTGATGAAGGCCCTTGTTTAAGCGCCTAAGATACTTGCGCATATATTTAAATTGTAAATCATGGGCCACATTCATATTCTCTACCTTCTCCTCTAGAGCATGAAGATGAGCATCAAAATCAGATGGCTTATAGTCAGGATCATTAGCAGAATTAGATTCAATTTCATCAAAAATATCATCCATATTTATATCATCAGGAGGAAGATCACCAACTTCTTCTTCATTCCCTGCTTCAGCTCTATTACCACCCACATCCACTTGGCCAAGAGCCAATTCCAATTTCATCTTATTAATATTTGAATTGTTAAAAAGAAGATGATGGATAGGAGCTTCTCCAACAGGCATAGCAACTAGCAAGTGAGTAGCTAAAATAGTCATAAGATAGGCAAACGGAATATCACTATGACCTAGATGGAGACAAAACTGAATGATGGAATGACATATCAAAGAAGGAAGACAAACTTTAGTGCCAAAGATGACAGATGCAAAACCCGAACCATACAGGACGTCAGCTCTATTTTATTACCAGAACGCGGATACAGATTTGAAATAAAGATTCTGTAGAGAACCCTGTATCTAGGTAACAAGTATTTTGAGGGAAGCGCATTCCTTTTATGAGTCCATTGCACATTCATATTACATAGATCTCTAGTGAGTATGTGTTTTTCTAATTCTGAAGGTTGCTCAGCTAAAGTATGAATAGGAATACCCTCGTCATTAACAGGTATGTCCATTAGCCCTGAAATCAGATGGCGGTCAATTTCAAATGGAACTTTTCTAGCATCAATTTTAAACGTTAAATTCTTAGTCAAAAAATCAGAGATACATGCAAACATGGACTGAGCAATAGATTGGTATGCAAGCCCACCCCAATGTAAGATGTTAGCCCATCCTACAGCTTGAAGAAGTGGGAGAATACCGAAAGGAGCAATGTGTTCAAGATCGACAGATTGCTCAACAATAACATTGCGTAAACACAAATCATGCATATATGAGGGATCATCTTCAGGTGACCGAAGGTGGCGTCGTGCTATTGGAGTAGATCTAGAAGAAGATGGACCACGAGAAGCTTTCTTTTTCCCTCTAGCATCCATTAGCAACAAGAAAATCAATGTACTAAGGAGTTGCAAAAGATGAGGAATGGGTTTTCTCAAAAATAGAAATTTGAGAAGAAAACCCAAAATAACTCAACAAAGCTTGAAATCAAGCACTCCAATGAAGAAATTGAAGAAAATAGACCATGAATCTACAAGTAAGACTGAAAAAATGCACTAACCTTGACGAATCAAACAGTAGGGTTCGACTAGTCATGCCACGGCTTGTTGGAGAGAAAAGAAGAAATGAGGAAGATGATAGTTTTTCCCAAATTAAAGAGACCAGCGCACTACATGACGGTCTTGGGCCGTCCTTGACCAGTCGTACCACGACTGGTCGAGCACATCCTCGACTGGTCGTGTACCAACATAAACATGCATTTTTTATACAAACTTAAAATCTAAACCAATAATTTATCAAATATATATACATTATGATACAACTATGCATGAATAATCAATTTAAAATACACATACCAAGATTAAATTTTAATTTATTAAACCTGCTTTTGTCAAGCAGTTTAGTGAAAATGTCAGCAAGTTGAGTCTCGATAGGAATGTATTCCAAAGATATCAGCTTTTCTTCCACTAATTCATAAATGTAATGATACCTAATGTCAATGTGCTTGGTACGTGAATGTTGGATTGGATTTTTTAAAATATTTATAGTACTGGAATTATCACAATATAATATCATTAATTCCTGTGCAATTCCATAATCGTTTAACATACGTTTCATCTAAACAAGCTGAGTACATGCAATTCCTGCTGCGATGTATTCAGCCTCAGCAGTTGAGAGTGATATAGAACTTTGCTTCTTGCTAAACCAAGAAACCAAACAATTTCCAATATAGAAACAACCACCACTAGTTGATTTCCTGTCATCAATATTATCAGCCCAATCAGCATCTGAGTACCCAGCCAGTTGAACACCAGTATCATATGGATACCAGAGAACCAATTTAGCAGTACTTGCGACATATCGCATAATCCTCTTAACAACTGTTAAATGTGACTCTATAGGATCAGACTGAAATCTAGCGCAAATACCAACACTTAAAGCAATATCAGGTCTACTAGCAGTTAAATAAAGTAAACTACCAATCATACTACGATATAATTTAGGATCCACATTATTACCTGTAGAGTCCTTTGAGAGTCTTAGAGTTGTACTCATAGGAGTATCAAAATTCTTATCGTTCTCAAATCCAAACTTTTTTATTAATTTCAGAGCATATTTGGTTTGAGAAATAAAAATGCCATCAATTGTTGTTTCACTTGCAACCCTAGGAAATAATTTAATTCCCCAACCATGCTCATTTCAAACTTAGATTTCATTAAAGCTGCAAACTCAACAGGCATGTTAGAAGGCGATAGACATGATTAGTGTTCTTAGGGTCTTCAAAATCCATTGGTTGTTCAATATACACTTCTTCATGCAGATCACCATTTAAGAAGGCACTCTTCACATCCATTTGATAAATTTTAAATTTTCTAAATCAAGCAATGGATATATATAGTCTGATTGACTCAAGATGAGCTACTAGGGTAAAGGTTTCATCATAATCAATACCCTCAATTTGAGTGTACCCTTGTACAATTAGTCTAGCCTTGTTTCGAATTATATTACCAAGTTCATCAGACTTATTTTTGAAAATTCACTTAGTTTCGATAATATGTTATCTTTAGGTTTAGGAACAAGATACCAAACATCATTTCTCACAAATTGGTTAAGCTCTTCTTGCATCGCAACAATCCAATTTTCATCAGTAAGAGCTTCTTTGACGTTTGCCGGTTCAATCTGGGATGTAAAACATACGTAATTACATATGTCTTCAAGTTGTTTATGAGTGCGAACACCAGTGAGAGGGTTTCCAAGAATCTGAGTGGTTGGATGATCTTTAACAGTCCTCAGTTCTGAATTGTTTTGACTTGATGAAGTATCTGGTTTATCAATTAAAAGAACTTCATCATTATCTAAACTTGGGGCAGGTGTATTCAAGTGATCGTCTATGACCACATTAATAGATTCTTGAATAACACCAGTCCTTTTGTTCAATACTCGATATACGTGACTGTTTAAAGAATATCTTAAAAAGATCCCTTCATCACTTTCAGTGTCAAACTTTCCCAGATTTTCACGGTCATGTAGAATATAGCACGTGCTGCCAAAAACTCGAAAGTATTTGACAGTAGGCTTCTTATCGAACCACATTTCATAAGTCATTTTATTATTAGATTTACTTGTATAAACCCGGTTAATTATATAACAGGCAGTATTTACGGCTTCAGCCCAAAGATTTTTAGATAGCTTCATACTATTCAACATTACATTAGCATTTCTTGAAACACTCTATTTTTCCTTTCTACAATTCTATTTTGTTGTGGTGTTTTAGGTGCAGAAAATTCATGCGATATTCCCTAATCGCTACAGAATTTCTCAAAACTGCTATTCTCAAATTCAAATTCATGATCACTACGAATCTTACAGACTTGAGAAACTTTTTCCGTTTAAATCCGTTTAAGAACTCTTTTTACTTCATCAAGGGTTTCTGATTTATCCCTTAAGAAAGCTACCCAAGTGAATCTGGTAAAATCATCCACAATTACCAAAATGTATTTTTTGCCACCTCGACTCTCCGTCTTGGTAAGTCCTATAAGATCCATATGGTGAAGCTCGAGTGGTCTTGATGTGGCATTAGAATTCACCTTCTTGTGAGAGCTCCTTGATTGCTTGCCAATCTGGCATTCACCACATATTTTGTCTATTTCTTATAATTTAGGTAGACCTCTTATTAGTTCTCTTTTGCTCAGTCTATACAAATTACGGTAGTGTAAATGTCCAAGACGTTTATGCCACAAATCAGTCTTATCGGTATGGACCATATAACACGATTGACTAGATGAGCTGGATTCACTAACAATATAGCAATTTTCAGAAGTTCTGTGACCAGTTAATATTACTGAACCCTTATAGAATTTCACAACCTTGGTTAGAAAATTTTACACTATGATTGTTATCGTATATTTGAAATATGCTTAACAAATTGTGTTTTAACCCTTCAATGTATAAGACATTTTTAAACAAAGGAAGGTTATAGAGTTGAACAGTAACTTGGCCAATAATCTTGCAATTGCTACCATCACAGAATGTGACTGATCCATCAGCCATGTCTTTGAGATCGGTGAATAGACCTTTATCACTACTCATATGCCTTGAGCATCCACTATCTAGGTACCACTTTGAATGGCTTGCAGCTTGGAAAGCAGTGTGGGCAACCAAACATGTAACCTTGGGAACCTATTTCATAACTGTTTTGGGTTTAGGAGTATAGTGGGTCTTCTTTTGTTTGTAGTTGTTGTAAGAGTAACCCACTGAATTAGATTTTAAAAGCTCCTTAAGTAGATCAACTATTTTTTCAGCTAAAGGGTTTCAGTTCTGATTTTTATAGTTGATATAGTTGCTCTTGGGTTTTTGAAAAGTTTTAGTATTTTTGGAGAAATTTTGATTAGTACTTGTCCCTTTTGAGTTTGAAGTCTCTCCTTTCACAAACTTGGGAGGAGTATTCTTTTGTTTAGGAGGAATATTTTTATCATAGCCCAAACCGAATCGATCGCCACATTTTCTTGATCTGGAAAAAAGTTTTTCTAACTTTGGATCACCTTGGGCATATCTCCATGTATCCTTTAAACTCAAAAGAGAAGAGACTTCAAGTTTAAGTTTATAATTTTTAGATTTAAGATTTTCAATCTGGGAAGTTTTGAATTCTAAATCACATTTGCATTTTTCAAAATAATCTAAAATATGGGATTTTTTTCAGATAAGAGAATCAAAGTTTTCTTTAAGTTTTAAATACTTTTCTTTTTGAAGTTTTAGTTTTACGGCAATTTTACAACTTTCCTTATATAGGGCATTGTAAGCATCTTGAAGATCTTCTTCATTTTCATGATCACTATTTAGATTTTCTTCACTAGTTAAATCATCGTGGTTTGAAAAGGTGAACTTGGCTAGAGCCATAAGGGCTTTAACTTCATTGCCCGATTCGGTTTTAGAGTCTTTTGATTCAAAAGAGGCTTCAGAGCCAGAAGATTCATCCCAAGTAGCCAACATACTCTTCTTTTTGGGTTTGTCCTTTTTAGGACACTTTGTTGCTAAATGCCCATATTCTTGGCAGTTGTAACATTGACTATCTTTCAAAGATTTCCAAGTTTTAGATTTAGATTTAGATCTCTTCTTATCAATTGATTTTTAAAATCAACCCTCTTTTTACTTTTGAAAATCTTGTAAAACTTTTTTGCTAAAAGAACCATATCGTCTTCAGAATTGCTATTGTTTTCTTGAGAAACATTTTTAGAAGACTTAAGGGCAATAGATTTACCTTTAGGAGCTTTAAAATTTAACTCGTAGGTTTGTAAAGACCCAACTAATTCTTCTACCCTCATAGTATCCGTATCACGAAGTTCCTGGATCGCAGTTACCTTAGAATTGAACCGTTCAGGGAGTGAGCACAGTATCTTTGCACAAACTTTACTTTTAAAGATTTTTTCACCAAGACCCCACATAGAGTTCACAATATTATTTAATCTAGTATAAAAGTCCACAAATATTTCATTTTCTTCCATATGTATTTCCTCAAATTTGGTTGTGAGGATTTAAACTTTAGATTTCTTGACAATTGATGTACCCTCGTGTGTCATTTCTAGTATATCCCAAGCTCGCTTTGCAATATTACAGGATATAATTCTTTTGAATTCATTCGATGATAGTGTGCAAGTGATTGCATTTAGTGCTTTTGCATTGACACTACTCTCACTTTTCTGAAGTTTGGTCCAAGTAAAATAAGGTGAGACTTTCATTGATTTTGATCCATCGATACCAGTTACTTCAGTAGTAGGAGGGGTCTATTCAATCACCGTGGCTTGCCACACACTTTCATCCATGGATTTAAGGAAAATCCTCATCCTGGCTTTCCAATAGGCATAATTGGTGTCATCAAATGGTGGAGGCCTAGTAACTGAAAAGCTATTAAAATTTGACATCTCATAAATAGCTGAGATCGATTAGCTCAGGAAATAAATCCAAATAACAAGAATTAAAATGAGCTATTAGGCTCTGATACCACTTGAAAAGGCCAAGCTATATGTCCTAGAGGGAGGGGGGGTGAATAAGACTATGCCAAATTTAAGCTTTAACAGCAAAATAAAAGAATATGATAGCCAAATAAAGGAAATCAATTCACAATGTAGAAATGAAAAGCAGCCTCAATAATCAAGTATTGAGAGATTGATACAAATGTTGTTCTAAGGACAACCTTACACCATAAAAACCAAGGGTTTATGGCAGGACAACCTTATTTCTAGAAAGTTCTTTGTATCAAAAACTCAAACTGAAGAGGAATAAATAAATAGCAAGGAATAGACATATTAAACTATTACAACATTCCCCACAATGCTTGAAATGTAAATATTACAACATTCATATCTCGCAAACTTTGAATGATAAAAGATAGAAAATAAATCACACATCCACAAAACACAAAGAGTTATAGTGGTTCACCTGTGTGTTCACCAACTGTTAAACAATAACCATACAACTTACTACTCCACTCCTAATATCCTCACTCAGTGGATATTAGCATTCACTATGAAAATAGGTTTCTTAGGTTCACCTAAAACCTTCACAATTGTGTCTTCAAATGGGCTTACACAATTAAAAAAAAAAGCCCCCACTTCTGAGTTTTCTGGCTCTCCTCAGATAACCAACAGATTGAGATTTTTCTGGCTTATTCGCAAATAAAATCAAAAGAATGAAATTTACAATAAAGTAAAATACCTAGATTTCTCCTTTTATTGTAGCCCGGAAGAACCAAGTCAGAGTAGAAGTTCGAATAGAAGTTCAATGTCCAATACTCACTTAAGAAATGGTTCTAGGTTCTAGATTGATTTTAAATTAAACCAGTTGGGCTAGCTATATTTGATTTTGATTCCAAGAAGAACGAATATCGTAATTTCTCTTTTCAATTCAGATTGGAATATAGAAACAAAATCAAATCAACAATTTTAACAAAAGAGAATATTAAATATGCACAAATTAGATTAAAATGAACACAAACTTATCTTAGAGTGATGCCTTGATTTTACTTGAATTGGATTATTAAACTCTAAAATTCATCGTCTATTTATAGTTGCAGAAACTTGTCTATGACTGGTCCTGAGGACAGTACGATTGGTCGTAGAAGAAATGGATTTTTGAAATTTTAAGCGTAATCGGATAAAACCGTTCTACGACTGGTCGAAGGTCATCCATGACCGTTCATGAGCCCTCCATGATTGGTCGTGACCAACCCATGACTGGTTGTAAGGCACTAAGTTTAGTTGTTGGAGTCGAAGGTGCACGACAGGTCATGAACAAGTCGAGCACTGTTCACACAACCGGTCGAGAAGACTCCAGGACTGGTTGTAGCTCAACCAAAAAAATTCTGAAAAATTGCAACAACTTAGGACTAGTCCTGAAATTTCTTAGACTGGTCGAGCCAGTTCTAGGACTAGTCGAACAGGGTCCAGGACTAGTCTTAAAACAGAGCAAATTCATATAAAAAATTTCAATATGAATTATGTATACAAAATGACCTACCCTAAGGTCAATCTAAGGTCAATCATACCTAAAAAGTGAGATGTGAACATTGAGACTTCATATGATAGTTGACCTTTGAAAATTGTAAAGCTTGGGATCTCTATACTTGATGTAGCATTGAACTTGAGATCTTTTAGAGCTTGAATTACACTTCATTTCGAGTTGTACACTAACTTGAGTCTTTGAACAAGATCACTTCTTTCGTTGTAGCTTGTACTTGCATTTCTTGAAATGGTTTGAAGTAAATCATCATTCTTGACTTGAAGCAACGTGTTTAGAGAGGTGATGCAATGTCTTGATCATATATACCAATGACCTACACAAGACATATTTTGATGTTTTGGCACCACAAAATTTGACAACCAAAGGGGCATAAAACCATAGCACTTACAGATGGCATGGATCAAATACATTCATCATGATGGGATCCATCCGGGTGGGCCACATGGCACATCACCACTAAGGAAATGAAGGAGAAGGAGAAGGAGAGGAAGAGAGATAGAGAGAGAGGAAGATCGACATATTAGAGGGACCCCGCCACTATGAGCCCCTCTTTGTTACAACATAAACGTCAAGATGGGTCCCACCACAAGTGGGCCCTAAAATGATCAAACCCACACAAACAAAACCTTAAAAAAAACACCCACCATTAGATCTCCACTTCCTTCTTCCGCCAATGCAATCTAGAGCTCTAAGTGGTGCGATTCAACGGTCAAGATGGACTTTGGATGGTGGAGATGGGAGGTAGGAAGGTGGGCCACACTAGCTCCTCTCTTTTTCTCCTTGGAAGCCATGGACATTTCCTCCTTTTGGAATTACTTGAATAGGGTGAAGAGAGAAATGGAAGAGTGATGGGAGTTGTAAGGATGGATGACATGGAGTGTGTGGGTGAGGGTTGGGGCTAATTGACTTTTTGGGCATGAGATGAGATGGGTTATGGCTAGCATTGCCTTGTTGGCATGAAAGGTATGGGAGAGGTAAGGTCTTGGTTGACTTGGTAGAAAGAGGGGGGTATGGGTAGAGATTTCATTCTCTCAACTAGGAATCTTTCTGGAAACGGTGCACACATTGCCCGCAGTGTTTCCTCGATTTATTCTCAGGCCCACAACTCCTGGCCTGGGTATCGCCTCGGCACGCGAGACACGGCATCGGAACCGCGGCGACGGCGCGGTCGCTAAGGTTCAAGTCTCGGGTTGAGCCAACTCTGGAATACGGGATACGACTCAGGGATGCACACAAATGCTATCTACGCATCGCTGGTCGCCGAAATTCAACCGGGAGGACCGCCGAAGCTTACGGAATGGTACGATCTAGGATACGGGCCTCACTAAAAGAATTAGCAACAAACATTCGGATAAACTCAAGATGGGTGAATGATGAATGATATGATAGTATCATAAGTATTCTCAATGTATATTCATTATTTTACATCTATTTACCTCATATATCATTTTGAGCTGAATCATCATTTTTTGTTGCTTAGCTTATTAACAAATACATTACATTCTTGAATAAAATGTAGAATGAAATTAGAGCAGCATATCTTCAAAATTGCAAGTTCTGCCCCACTTTTTGGTAAATTTTACTTTGGATTATGGTTAATCTATTTTGTCTTTATAATATTTGTAGTAATATGCGATTCTGTTTATAATAGACATGTCTTAAAACCAATCTCTCGAAATTGAGAAAATATCAGAACCAGGACACAGACTTGGAGCAACAAGCATTAGAAATTGAAAAGGTCTTTACCTTTGGGATTATCAAGCAACAAGAAGGGGCCAAAGCCATGTGATGCTACAAACGAGTAATGTTTTCGTTAGAACTTATCCACGCTAGGTAATGGATATACCTTTTTCCATCATGTCTTCAATGATATTTTCTTTTCTCTTTTACATGGACAAGTATGCATAGCCTTAAACCATGAGAATAAACATTGGATTCTAATGGTCATCCACCCACCAAAAAGAGATATTGTCATTGTCAATATTCTACAGACTAATGCACTCAATAAATACAAGAAAGAGATCAAGATCGTGACTGAGGGACTCCCGATAATCTTCCATGCCACAAGAGACACGTCTATGTTTGACGGCAGGATTGAAACGTCAAAGAAGGGATTTTTCTACTAAAGTAGATGACTGGTTATAATTGTGGCATATTTATAATGAAATATATTGACATATTGTGTAACATTCAACTTTTGGTGGGAAAAGAGTTGTGACAATACACTCCAATTTTTAGGAATTCATTGACGCATGATTGCTTGAGTGTAAACTGAGAGGGAAATTTTGTGATATATTGTATTATATTTTGAATAATATCTTGTATTAAATTAATGGTGATTTGTGAATGGTGAATGGTGAATGGTGATTTGTTATTGAATGGTGAATGGTGAAATCATATGTACGTGGTAAATTCACAGGGTATTTTGTATTTTTCACCAAGTACTCAATCAATTCCTCTTTACTATTGTGACCAAGTACTCAGTCAATTCCTTCTGTCATTGTGAGTTATAGACAACCCATGGACAACGTCTTCAACCGATTAACGGGTTAAGTCAGTAAGTTGAAAGTCATGCTTGATAGATTGAAGTGGCAAAAAACAGGACAAAAAAGAAAACTCATTAATCTAAAGATTTCGACCCATAGATGGATTATTTCGACAAGTCAAACATTAAGTTTGACCAATTGAAAAAAAAGGGTTGATAGATTAAAAGTAAAAAAAATCTAGAAAGAAAAGAAGACTCATGATTCTGGAGATTTCGACCCATTGATGGATTATTTCGATAAGTCAAAGGTCAAGTTCAACCGGTTAAAAAGAAGGGTCTACAGATCGAAAGCGGCAAAATCTGGACAGAAAAGAAAACTCATGATTATGGAGATTTCGACACATGGATGAATTATTTCAACAAGTCTAAAGTCAATTTTGATCAATCAAAAAGAATGTTCGATAGATCAAAAGTGACAAAATATGGACAGAAAAGAATACTAATGATACTAGAGATTTCAACCCATTAATGGATAATTTCAATACGTTGAAGGTCTATATCGACCGGTCGAAAAGAATGGTCAATAGATCGAAAGTGGCAAAATCTAGACAAAAATGAATGCTCATGATCCTGGAGATTTCGACCCATGAATGGATTTTTTTGATAAGTCGAAAGTTAATTCTGACAGGTCGAAAAGAAGGGTCGATAGATCGAAAGTCGCAAAATCTAGACCAAAAATAATACTTTGTGCCACTTACTCAACCACTTAGTTTTGATTAAGTCAATTATTTAGGGCTAAGTTTGATTAAATTTATGACATTAACCATATCTCCAAGTCTCACTTGTAGCAATAAATCGGCAATTTCAATAATGTTTAAAGACATCTCATAATGAATTTATTCACCATCACATTACATTCAAATAAAAAAATACATAAATGCACATCACAAAAAATACATTAATATGCATACGTATAAGAAAAGTACAATACATTATTCCTTTGGTATTGAAAACTTTCACTTCCGTTGATTATGCCTCATTTATTTGCACCTTTCGCACTTTAGTATTTTTCGTTATTCTCCACGTGAAAGAATTCTTATTTTCTTTGGTCTTCCGGGTGACCTTTTCTATCGTGGGGGTTTAATTTTTGCACATTATTTTAAGTGATATGGTTTCCTGCTCCTTTGGTTGTCAAATTTTGTGGTGCCAAAAACACAATCTGTGTCTTGTGAAGCATGTTGATTTATATGTTCAAGACATTACATCACAATGCTACAAGTTAAGAACGGTGATCTACTTCAAGAAATGCAAGGTCAAGTACTTTGTCCACTTCTGTAAGCTTCAATGTTCAGAATTTTTAAAGCTACATCGAAAAGATGAGTGCTTGTTCAAGACTCAAGATAATGTTCAACTCAAGATGAAGTACAACTCAAGAATGACAAATCCAAGCTTTAAAAGATCTCAAGTTCAAGCTACATCTTGTAGAGATCTCAAGCTTCATAATCTTCGAAGGTCAACCATCATCTGAAGAAATGAAGACTCATTGTCCATACTTCACATTTAAGGTATGAATAACCTTAGATTGGCTTTAGGGTAGGTCATTTTGTATACATAAGTCAAATTGAATCATTTTATAAATGTTTGGTCTATTCTAAGACTAGTCCTGGACCTTGTTCGACTAGTCCTAGAACTAGCTCGATCAGTCTAAGAAATTTCAAGACCAGTCCTAAGTTTGTTGCAATTTTTCAAAAATTTTTGTTCATCTACAACCAGTCCTGGACTCTGCTCGACCGGTCATGTGAACAGTGCACAACTAGTTCTACGACCAGTCCTGGACCTACGACTCAAATTCCAGCAACTGTGCCTGGTTTCTCACGACCAGTCGTGGGTATGTTACGACCAGTCGTGGACACCCTACGACCAGTCGTGAAATGGTTTTATCCGATCGCACTCAAAATTTTAAAATGCAGTTCATCCTACGACCAATCGTAGTGTCCTCAGGACCAGTCGAAGATGCGATTTCTGCAACTATAAATAGAGCACGAATTTGAGTTTTATATCAAATTAACGTAAAATTAAGGCATCACTCAGAGATAAGTTTGTGTTCTTTTTAAGCTACATTGTGCATATTTAATATTCTCTTTTGTTAGCTTTTCTTATTTGATTTTGTTTTTGCCTTCCAATCTAATTTGAATTAAGGCATTGGGATATTCCACTTCTTGGAATTAAAATCAAATAAAGTTAGCCCAACTTGATTTAATTTAAAATCAATTAGAACTTAGAACCATTTTAAAGTGAGTATTGGACAATTAAACTTCTATATTCGAACTTCTATCCGATTGGTTCTTCCGGGCTGCTACAAGAAGAGAAATCTAGGTATTTTACATTTGTGTAAATCTTATATGTTTTTGGTTTCTTTTAAGATTCAGCTAGAAAAATCTCATTGTGTTGGTTATATGAGGAGAGCCAGAAAACTCAGAAAGTGGGGTTTTTGAATTGTGTAAGCCTATTTAAAAGACACAAGTATGAGGGTTTTAGGTGAACCTAAGAAACCTATTTTCATAGTGAACGCTAATATCCTCTGTGTGAGGATATTAGGAGTAGATTAGCAATCTGTGTGCCTGTTGTTTAACCGTTGGTGTACACACAGGCAAACCACTATAATTCTTTGTGTCATGTGGTTTGCATGTTTGTTTAATTTCTATATCTTTTATCATTCAAGTTTGTGGGATGTATTTGTGGATGTGAAAGCATTATGGGGAATGTTGTAATAGTTTAGAATTTATTTCTTACTATTTCCTTTATTTCCTTTCAATTTGAGTTTTTGATATTCAAATTGTTCTAGTAAGGTTGTCCTGCCATAAACCCTTAGTTTTTATGGTGAAAAGTTGTCCTTAGAACAACATTAGTATCAACCTCTCTATTCTAGTATTTGAAGGTTGTTTTACATTTCTGTACCGTGATTTGTTTAAAGTGTTATCTTTACTTTATTCATTTAAATTTCACTGTTAAAGTTTTAATTTGGTATAGTCCTATTCACCCCCCCCCCCCCCCTCTAAGATATATAGCTAGGCCTTTTCAATTACTCCCTAAATTCGTTTGATATTTCCCATTTGTTCTCATCACGTACTGGGAACACAGATTCATTATATGTGATCTAGTAATTTTGCATTATATAGAATGGGGAGCAATAAGTATAATGAGGAAGATTATGCTTTGTACATGCTAAAAGAACATGTAAATAAGGTAACCCTTTGACGTCAAACTCGTGACATGTAAATGAAAGCTCATTGAGCTTAAGTATCTCATTATAATCTCTCACAATATAATACTCGTCACGAGGAATTAAATGACAACGGACATCACGCGCCTTCATTAGAAGACCCTTTAGTTGTTCATCTGCCCCATGGTGTCAACTGTCCAATAAATGTTGATGCAAATTCTCCTCTTGTAAAACCTTTCTTAGATTTTAAATCTGACCATCTCTATTGGTATGGTCACAGTGTATTCTCTTGCTTCTTTAAACAAAGCATTAACGCACTCTGATATGTTAGTAGTGACCAAGTTGAATCATTTTCCTGGAAAATGCGAAGTCGCACATTTTTCATATCTTATTTCTATCAACCATGCATGTGCTGGGGGGTTTAACCATTTTGATATCATACATTAACTTTTAAAATGTAGCCTTCATGCATGTCTTTATAGCCCGCTAATAATACTTTTACAACGACTTGTCTTTAAATGTGTTAACCAAGTTTTTGTAGATATGGTAGGCGTAGTAGCCATGGATTGCATATCGAAAGACTTTAAGGACTTCTTTCATTAAACCTTTATGTCGGTCTGATATAATGATAAGACCCGAAAGATACCCTAACGTACAATTGAGAGTAAGGAACCAATTCCAACTGTTATTGTTCTCCGATTCCCCGATACCAAATGCAGGTGGTAGGATATGATTGTCTTTATTTAAGGTTGTAGCCACAAATAGAATACCCTCATATTTACCTTTTAGGTGCATAACATTGATGGCCAACACCCTTCACAAATGAATTTTGAAAATTTATAACACACTATCCAAGAGCAACAAAACATCTCTTGAACCTACTCATCTATGGGTTAACAAGCACGACAATTACCATTTTCAAGTTGACCCTCCTTAGCTCTTGCAAATAGACTGGGAGTTCATTGTAAGAGTACTTATAAGATCTTATTATGCACTTGATTGTGATCTTATTAGCATGTCATGTTTTCTTATGGTTTATAAGAATATTGTATTTCTCATGCATAGTCAATATAATGTCACTTGGTGTAACACCCCAAACTTTTCAATACTCGAGTATTGAAAGTTTTCAAGTGTTTACATAAAATTTAACTTAGTATGTACATGTTTTTTATACCAATTTAGCCAATCATAACCTTACATATATTCTCCAACCTGAATTTGACCATTGAGAATAATATTTATCTATAGATCAAGTCATCCGACCATCAATTTGTAAGACAGACTATCATATATCCAAGTATCCTAGCCTCTCCATCACAATCAACTGCTCAATCAAATATTCACTGTTAAATAGAGGTATCTGACTGTCCACTTTGATTTTGGACGACCCGATCACAATAAACTATCTGATCTCCACATCTATCCATACACATATCAGATTGAGATTCGGATCAATTCATCTTATTCACTCCCTATGAATATGCTTAACCTACCATCAGAACTACAATATAAGGAACTTACATGCATATAATTCACTCGAATTTAACGGTATACATGTTCTACCTCTTGATCACTCTAAAAATCTGCTTGTGTTCATCCATTTACAAACTGACCGTACACTCACCTCCATACATGATCGGAGTACTAACCATCAAGTTTTCCTATTTTTAACATGTCATCTGACCATCCATTATATTAGTTAACATATGTACATTCCCTTAATTAATTTGGTGATTAAATCTTTATTCATAATGATTCAGATATAAGTTCTTTGGTAAGAATTTCTTAAAAATGTGCCTATAACTATGTAGAACCATTAGATTTCACAAAACTCTTTGATCAACAATAATTATGAAAATGCCATTAACCTAGGCTCTTGAATTCTAATCACAGGATTTTCATGATCCGTTTAATGAGAAAATTTGTCCGATGTCTATTTATCATAAATTAATGATACACGTTTAATTTCAGCCCTTAAATCATTATAAAAGTGGCCCAATTGACAAATCAACCCTTTAATCATTGATTTTGGTGTCCATCGACTGAGGAAAACTTGTGGGTAGTCGTAGTAGAATATTTTCCTTCATATGAATGACTAGTATTGCCTATCATATGAACCAAGTATGAAATATTAAGACCCCACATTGGTAGGCTTTTCCTTAGGCACGAAGTTATCCTTTTAAGGCTTAGCAACTCTTTATAAATATTTATCTTCCGATCTAACCACTTCCTGCAGTCCATCGCACCTAAAATTTGGACCACACTTTGGCCTCATATGACTACAAGATTATATAAAATTTAGACCCTTATTTATAATCCTACACAGTTGAATGATGATGTCAATTCCTTCCTTTTGGCACAAAAGGTAAAATTTCAGATTTAGGCATTTTTTACAATCGACCAACCACCAAAATTTATCCAAACATTTGCCTACCTTGACTACACATTTTCTCTAAAATTGGGCCCTGATCATTAAGCAAGGACCGCTAATTGAGAATTAATTCTATTTCGGCACTCGCTAGGGGAACTTTCAAGATAAGCCTCCAATCAACTCCATATTTGCAACCATGGCATAACACGACCTTGCAAAATTATTGAAGGGAGTGGATTTTCTACAAATAACACAATAGGTCCCACTTGATCAAGCAATTCTCCCACTTACATATTAATCCAAAACAGAAGCTCCTTCCACTCCGCTTGCGTTCAAAACAGAATCTATCTCTGATTCCTTCTCCCACACTAAGACGAGAATACTCTTCAGCAAATCCTAACTGTCCATGAACCCTTAAAGATGTTTTCGAATCCTTCTAAGAAGGTAAGGAGGAGAGAAAGGTAAGATCAACACAGTGTCTTTGCCGTCTTTCCCGCAAGCAAGTCATACCTTGCAGAAGGTTCTTTCGTGAAAGCCACTAACAAAAACCTATTGGACTACAATTTTCAATGGCTACAAGCTTCCATGCATCCATCTGAACCATCCACAATGATCACCTCAAAGAAAGATGGGCCGGAAGAAAATCTGCCATTAAAGCAACAATCATCTTCTCCGTTTGAATGTTGATCGTTGATTACCGTGGCTACACCCTTCCAAGATCCAATCCATTCACCAAGTGGCCTACCTGAATGTGAAGTATCCCTTAGAATACTAGAGGTAATAAACCAAAGATCTGGACCCTAGTTGCGAGATCAAAACAGTGTTTAAACCTACCTGTGCAAATGCATCATGCGCACGTCTCTTATAACAATCTAGAAATCTTTGTCCTATAATTAGTAACTAAAACCTCCTATAAAACACCCAACGTGAGGGAGTTTAGGAACAAACAAAGAAGAGAAAAATCCTAGGGAAAACATGAGAAGAAAGAGAGGAGAGATAGATTGAATGCTAAGAATGAATCCGTGATCTGCTGAATCCAACAACGAATTGGGCTTAATTTGAAGCAATCCTAGCCAGCCATCTTAACAGGTAAGGCACACACATTAATCCACCTTGATTCGATTACATTTAGACCTACCTAAGATCTGAGTTGGTAAATCGATTTGCTAAACATGTCGACTCAGGGAAGAAATTTGCTTAACCACCAACTTGTGGAGAAAACACGTTGGCTAATCTCTGCCATTCACTCAAGTGGAGGTTCTCAAATAAAGAGAAAATATTCCAATTCTAAATCTAAATCTACTCTACACAACCATATTTTAAGATTAATCCTGACAGTATAATCTAGGAATTATGACAACCTAATCATATGGACCCTATTAATTATGCTAGTGTTGGGGACAACTACACATATCTAGAGCGTGATTGAGTTTAAGAGGTGAAGGTTTTTCCTTTAAATTTTGTGATAATTTGATTTGATTATCTTATTCTGAAATGCTTCGAGTTTTATTATTATGAATCATTACCTTATGAATGATTGTTGCACAATTTAAATTATCTCATTATTACCTTGTCACGCAAGTATAATGTTAGAAATCCCACTTGTAGCGATCGGTATAATATCGTGGACGTAATGTGTTTCGGGTAGCGGCCCTCTTGGTCGGCATGTAATCCTTTGGGTTGAGTGGTGGTGCACATTTGATGTAAGTAAACCGCCATGCATGTTACATCATTTCTCAAGATTGGATGTCACAAATAGTTGCTCCATGAACAAATCGTGTCATGTAAATCTTCCAATCGCATTGTTGTATTGCCTTGAGATGTTAGCATAAATTCACGTTAACATTGGACACACCGACGAATCTCTGTAGTATAGGATGCAGGGCAAGCCGGATATCTTTAAACTATCGACATGGTGATGATCGTTGAGTGTGATAGACTGCACATACTTTGCTAGGCATTGTTGAATGTGAAATATTGCATATTTTCTCCTATTTATACCTTGGTTTTATAAACATGATAGTGTTTAATCATCTAATTATGTATGTTTTCATGTGCGAGGTGATTTTAAGAGCTTAAGGCTAAATTGATGTCAAAAGGAAGATTTACGCTCAAAAGATTACTAAATAAAGATTTAGAGATTTGGAAGTCATTAATGAAGAATTCACATGCCAAAGATCAAATAAAACCATTGATGAATGAAGAGAATTAAAGATTTGAAGTGAAGAAAAAGAATCCATAAATTTTTCAAAAGAAAGAACATATTCCTGAAATTGTCCTTAAAAAATATATTCTGAAACTTCAAGTCTAAAAAATGAAAGTTCTGAAAGTCTATTTTGGGAACTACGTAGAGTGCATAAATTTGAAGCGGTTTCTAGATTTTTCCAACTCAGTGCAAAAGTTGGAGTTTCACAACTATAAATAGAACTCCCTAAGATGCTCCAAAGCATCTTCTAGGGTTTAGAAAGGGAGAGAAGGTATAAGTGGAGCGCTAACAACGTTCTTCCACTTCAATTTTTTCATGAATTCTAGTATATCTTTTACTTTTTCTTTTATTTTTGATTTAGCTATAACTAGCTAATCTCTTAGCCAGGGCTAAAAGGTGAAGCTGTACTTTATTTTAATGATTCCTTTACTTTGATTCTTGTTATGTTAAATGTCATTGATTTCTAGTTTGAATTTAAGGAATATTTTCAATCCTCTATGATTTATTGTGACTCAAATTACAATAGATGCTATGATAGTTTTAAATATCTTCTTTTGTTTTGAGGTTGTGAGATTAGTAAAAGGTTGTGAGATCAGTAAAACTCGTTATTCACCATCGTTTCATGGGCATGGTGGATGCATGAATTCTCTTCCAATTATCACAATACTCCTCCAGTGAGGACTAGATCAATGAAAAGTTCAAAGATTTGATTTAATTGCTTCATCTTCCAATTGGATAGGATAGGACTCTGATTCCAGTTGTGTTTGTTGAATCAAGTAAGGTAACATCCTAATAGCTACAAGTGGATCTTTGGCTCTCTAGTTTACTTTTGATTATTGATACTTTATTCATGATTCCTATCAACTATTCCAGAATTCAATTTACATCTTTTTTTAGTTCTAGTTCTAGTTATTTTCAGATTACGTACAAGTTTAGTCCATGTGGATTCGACCTCGATCTCACCGAGTTATTACTACATCGCGACCCTGCACTTGGGGTTGTGAACAAGTTTTTGGCGTTGTTACTAGGGCTTACGACTATGTTTTTCTGAGATTTATTGGTATTAGAATTAGGTTAAGATTAGGGTTTTTTTTAGATTAGGATTTTTTTCTAAAATTGTTTTTGAAAACTAACACTGTTTTCTGTTTTGTAGGATCTTAACATAGCAACACCAATCGGGTAACCTCTTTCCAATTCTCTCTTTCTTTTCTAGATTTCTTATTTACTTTAGTTTTCTTTCTTCTAGGTTTTAGTTGTTTGGTACTTGACGGTTGTGCATGTTTCATGCCGAATTGGGTTCATGATTACACTCTCCATCTCTTGAGTGAAGGAGGATTAGTCGAAGGGTTGCATATCCCTTAAAGGATTAGACACCACTTGAGATCCTCTCAGTTAATTGAAGTAATGGCTGCAAGTCAACCTCAAGCTCCAGTTGAGGAGGTTCAAGATGAGAATGAGGTGCATAATGCTCTCCCGCCTTGTACTTTGTGAGATTATTTACTTTCGGCGGGAGTGAGTACACCTTCCTGCATGGTGTTTCCACTTAATGCAGGAAACGTGGATGATAAACCTGGAGTGATACACCTCCTTCCTAAATTCCTTGGACTAAACTCTAAAAGTCTATACTTGTACATCAAAGAGTTTAATGAGATAATCACCACATTACACTTTTCAAATGTGTCTAAGGACACAGTGCGACTCAAATTGTTCTCCTTTTCATTGAAGGAGAAGGCTAAGACGTGGATGCTCTCCTTAAAGCTGCAATCTATCAGCACATGGGCCGAGATGACCCCGACAATTTCTCAAAAAAAATTTTCCATTTCATAAAACTAACACTTTAAGGATAGAAATCGTGAACTTCGCCTAGAAAGAGGAAGAGACCTTCTTCTAATGTTGGGAAAGGTTTAAAGATCTCACAAATTCTTGTCCACATCATGGCTACGAAATTTGGCAAACAATAAGCTTTTTCTATAATGGATTAACTTCGCCAATGTGCCAATTTGTAGAGATGATGTGTAACGGTGAATTTATAAATAAGGAGGTCGATGATGCGTGGGATTACCTTGATCAATTGGCAGAAAATGTGCAATCATGCAACACCTCCCCAAGACTCACCACTTATAAGCCTACTCAATCAAAGGAAATGGGAGGAATAAATTTCTTAAAAGAAGAAGATAACGTGAGTGCATGAGTGGTCAATCTCATAAGAAAAGTCGAGCATGAAACTTAAGAAGGTAGAAGCTATAAAACAAAGGGAAGTCATGGAAGTTGTTTGTGGTATTTGTGCTAGCAACATACATACGACGCAGGATTATCCCACAATCCCTGCTTTTCAAGATTTATTAAATTAGCAATTAAAAGTTGTAAATACTTACCAATGACCATTCAGTAGACCCACCTCAAACACATATAATTGCAATTGGAGGAACCATCCAAATTTCAGTAGGAAGAACGGACAAACGACAAATCCTCAAGAGGCCCTTACTCAACTTCTAAATCAAAGGAAACCTCGAGAGGATCCAGTTCAAAATTCATGCAAAACCAAGATCTCTTCAACTACAACACAGTGCAAGCATTCCAAGATCTCAAAACAACAATGGGAATGTTTGCATAATAATTCAAAGGATTGAGTCACGCTTAACGACTAAGGAGAATGGGACTTTTCCAGCCCAACCTCTTCCCAATCCAAAGCCACAATGTGAAATCAGTGACCCAAGCTCTTCCAATCAACATGTGGAATAAGCTAAGTTTATCACCACTGTTATAAGTGGAAAGATAATTGACAAAACCATTTCGGCGAAGGCTAAAAAGCCTAAGGACTCGGAAGAAGTTAAGAATGATGGACTTAGTGACATCCCACATGAGATGGAACTGGAATCTCAAAATAAGCCGATTGCGTGATTCCCCCAACGGTTGATTGCACCAAAACCTTTATCTAACTCCTAGAATATTTTAGAGGTGCTTAAGCAAGTGAAGGTCAATATCCCTTTACTGGATGTCGTTAAACAAATCCCTTCATATACCAAATTTCTGAAAGATCTATGTACAACCAAAAGACAACAAAACATTCAAAAGAAAATCTTTTTGATAGAAAAAGTGAGTGTCATCCTTAAGCAACATGTGCCACAAAAATACAAAGATCCCAGTAGCCCAACCATCACGTGTAATTAGGAACCACCGGATTGACCATGCACTTATTAACTTGGGGGCGAGTGTTAATTTGATCTCATTCTCGATTTATGAACAATTAAAACTCACCTGGACCACATTACAACTTGCTAATCGATCAGTCTGTGTTGGTCTAGGTTGATAAATTCTACTATCTAGTACATTTTATTGTTCTAGATACTCAACCCATTGTGGATGTGAGCACTTAGATACCCATCATTCTTGGTTGTCCATTCCTTTCTACATCAAATGTCATCATTAATTGTAGGAATGGAATTATAATTATATCTGTTGAAAATATGACATTGGAGCTTAATATCTTTTTCAATATGAGCAAACATACAGAGGATGAAGATGATACCCACGACATTAACATGATCGGCTCTTTCGTGGAAGATAACGCACCTTTGACTCTATACTCTGACTCTCTAAAGACGTGCTTGGCCCACTCCTCTGATTTAGATAATGACATAATTCAGGAGATGGATGCCTTGTTTGATGTGACGCCAGTATATGAAATTAACCAGTGGAGGCCACAATTTGAGAAATTGCCCTAAACCGATATAGTGCCTCTATTGTTTAGTCTCAAGGCATCAAAGTTTAACCTAAAACCCTTGCCTGCTGATCTCAAATGTCAAGATGAGACATACCCGGTAGTGATTTCTTCTCACCTTCAGAAAGAACAAGAGAGTATGCTTATTTCTACTCTCATTGAGCATAAAGGAGCCCTTGGATGGTTGATTTTCTAACCTAAAGGGAATTGATCCTTTGATTTGTACTCACCGCATTCATTTAGAAGATAATACAAAAACCTCCCGACAACCACAACGTTGATTAAATCCAAACATGAAAGAGCTGGTTATGGGAGAAGTGTTTAAGGTGTTGGATGTAAGTATCATATACCCTATATCCGATAGTCAATGAGTGAATCCAACTCAGGTGGTTCTTAAGAAGTCTGGAATCACCATCATAGCCAATGCTGATAATAAACTCGTGCCAACTAGAATCACTACTGGTTGGAGAATGTGCATTGATTATAGAAAGTTGAATACCGTCACAAAGAATGACCACTTTCCTTTGCCCTTCATTGATCAAATTTTGGAAAGGCTAGTTGTAACACACTGTACTTTTTAGTACTCGAGTGTTACCATTTATATTAAATCTAGCACAAGCGTGTGGGAACACACATAGCATACATTACACATCACCATCCAACAATTTAAAATCCATCCATCTTGACCAATTGATTTGGACTGTGATGACAATGGACCCTTAAATGTCGAGATCAGTTTATGAACACAATTATACATCAATCTAACTATCTAGGGCACTTTTCACCCATAGGTCTAGTCATTCAACCGATTGATTTTTAAGATGGACCCTTACATTAATAGGGAAACCTAATTTCATATTGCCATCTCCTGAATAGGTAAACATAATCATTCACCTTAAATCTAGAAGTTTGAATCACGAGACCCACTGCTCGCTGGATCCTCAACGTTTCGTTGATCGATCTAACACTTGATTTCCCTAATTCAACCATTGATTATAAAAATCAACCTTTAGGTTGTAATTAGACGACCCTGGAAACTATTAAAAATGTTTAATGTTGACAATGGAAGGCCCTGACCTTAAGTCTTCTTTAAATGGGATCCAACTTGCCAGACCTACCGATCATTAGGCCTACAATGCCTAAGTTAACAACCCACTACTTGACCACCCTCATCCCAACTTTTGATGATTGAATATACTGTTGGAACTCACTTAAATAGGCCCTGGGAACCTATAAACGGTTAATGATCAAGTTAGGAAACAATTTGACCATTGGAATAATGATTATCAACAAATTAAACCAAGATCACTTGATGTGACCCACCTGAACATTTGATCCACCTCACCTTTGGTGGGATGGCCCGACAAACCTAGTCAAGGCAAATGAATGGAGTGGATTCCACTAAGAATCATTGTGGACTCCACATTTGGGAATGTGTGCACGCAATTGGGTGTGTACTTGTGCGACACCGAACCAATCAACCTGGTTAAACAGGGCTGACCTAATAGGAATCTGAAAAAGGAGAAAAGTCTCCCCGCCAAACCCAATTCAAACGGACACCATCCTTGCACGTCGACTGCGGCCCACCCTCTTAGATCAGGTGGAAGATCTAAACCATCCATTACATGAAGGAGAGAATTTCGACCATACTCTAGTGTTTTCGACGGTGTCCATGCATGTACAAGCTCACAATCTCAACCGCAAATCTTGGTGCAAGTGATGGTTTCTAAAAATGGAAATGTTCAGTTACTAACATGATCCGTGGCCCGCCTCGTGATCGGGTCGCTCGATCCAAACCGTCCATTTGGTACGGATGGGAAGTCTGGCTAAAACCCTATAAAAACTACGTGTGGGAGCACGTGTATATGAGCACAAATTCCAGCGCAATGGAGGTCTTCATGTGATAAGCCTCTGATAATGGATGAGCTGTTGCATTGCCTCGCTGGAAATTCAAAGCAACAGCCTACTTTTGATCTCATCCACACAATGAACTAAGATCTTGGCCCTCCATTTGCCCCTAAAAAGGGAAGCCCTTGCCAGCTGGAGAAAAAGCCCGAAGAATCTTTTCGATTCGGGCAAGGCTCGATCCCTGCCGCTTGAGGGCCTCTAAAAGTTACCCTGGACACATCTGGAGCATTCATGTTAGGGCTAGGAGAAGCTCATTTCGTGAGAGAAAATACCTCAGCGAGAAAACACCTCTGCAGGAGATTCTGGCTGCAGCCGAAAATATCGTGTGCGACACTCGTGTGAGGAATGTGGTGATGGATGGTGGACCCCGCAGCCACCAGTGAACCGATCCGGTCCATCTAAATGGCTGGGATCACCATGATAGGCTGTTGGCAAAAATCTGCCATGAGCAGTGACTTCATCTCCTTTGTTCATCCAGGAAACCCGTCATCTAATGATGGGCCCATTCTTTAATCAGGGTCATCCATCTGGAGGACCTTGATGCCAAAAAATCATCTGTGACCTTTGATCAAAGCCATGCAAGCATGATTCAATTCCATGGCCATAAAACACCATAAATTAAGCAACCAAAATTGTAACTAATCGGCTGATTAAGAGTCGATGCTTCTAGGCTTCTATAAGGCTATAAATAGCCTCTTTCTTTTAGGGCAACCGATCCCAAAAAGGGAAAAATGTAAACGAATGAGGGATGTGGGAGCCGTTTTCTTACTACCTTGGGTGACTCGAACGAGTCGCGTGTCTAATCAAGTTCGAGCGAGTTGGGTGTGGTTTGGTTAAGACCAGACGTTGTCTAGACGGGATTAGGAGAAGCAAAGAAAGGAAAGGAAAGAGAGAAAGAGTGTGAGAGGCTTCCATTCGTGCCACACCAGATGACTCTCGTCTAGTCAGGTTCTTCTCCGAGTCACGATCCGAGTTGAATTGTATGTGCAGAGTTCAGCTGCTGCACGTGAAATAAGTAGAGAAGGAAGCAAGGAAATAAAGGAAGAAGAAGAAAAGGAAGGAAAAGAGAAGAAAAAGGAGAAACGAGAAGAGAAGGATGAGAGAGAGAGAGAGACAAAGTCGAGCTAGGTTGGGCTGCTACCGAGCCTGACTACCTCGACTCGGTTCAAATCTAGACCGATTCCAGATCTTGCTGGACGTGAAAGAAGAAGAAAGAAGAGTGCAAAAAGAGAATGGAGAGAGGAAGATCGTGAGTTGCTGACCCAGCTCAAATCGAGCTGAGTCTAGACCAAGTCACAAGACAGGGCTGGTGTCTTTGCACCGAGTCCAGATTCTTTTTGGGTGAACTGGGTTGGGTCAAGTTGGGTCTGATACCCTATGATGGACCATCCATGAATAGAAGAAGATAGGAGGGGAATACGTGAAGATGTAGAGAAGAAGAAAAGCAAGTCACTAAGTTGACTCGGTTCAAAACTGAGTTAGGTCTTCAACTCACTGAGTTTTCAATTCCAGACGTTATCAGGTCGATTTTCGCAACAAGGTAATTTGAGGTTTACCTTTTGTTATTATTTTTGGTTATTATCATGTGTTATTATTATCATTAGAATAATTAGAATGGCTAGGTTCATTACTATTAGCTATTATAATTATAATCATTATCCTTATTAGATAATATTATCATTTCCATTTTGGATTGGTATAAATATTAATATTAATTCTTATTAGATTATTATTAATAATTATTTTATCATTTTAGCATTTATTAAACTCTCATTTTTATGAAAATGATATTAGATATTGTTGGGAAGAATTAATACCAATTCATGAATTATCATTAGTAATATTATTTTATTCCTTACGCAGAAAGTTAGAGTTCAAGTTCTAAGACCTATACTTAGATTTAAATGGTTGGATAATGCCCTAAAATTTACATGATCTAAACATTAAACTTTAATCCTAACCATATAAATTTCGTTACATTGTAATCTAACCACTCAAAACATTCTAATTTTGTTAGATCTTGATCCTAGGGTGTGTACAACTATCTCTAGCATTACCGAGAGACGAACCGACTCTTGAAAGGTGAGGATCACCCTTCAAGCTTTTCTACATCTTGATAGTTAGTGTAGCTCGCTTATTTCATCTTTGCCTAATATAATACTCAACAAAATTGATGATAAATTCTAGTTTCTATTTGAGTAATTCTTTATAATGACTGATGGTTAGATTTACATTCACATATGAACATGTGATAGGTCTCAAATATCCCACTTTACATGTGTAATTACCTTTGACAATATGCTTGGCTTGTTTTGCCACTCACAGTTATTTAAAGGTGTTTGTGGAAGTCCCTAAACTAGTGGTCTTTCTGCCAAATAAATTAAATGGAATTTCCTTATCGTGGACTTACCATTTTGTAGAACGCTTGTGCCTTTGTGGTTTTTTTGAAGATAATCCTTTCTATTGCACCCTTAAATGGACTATTTGCCTTATATGGCTTTGATTGACTATTTGCCCTCTTCCGGCTTTTATGGATTATTTTCGTATAACCTGCGATGGTAAGTTTCACTTGTCAAACTATGATTGGCCACTAGTTAAAGATGTTACTATTAAACATCTTGGTTGTTAGTCTCATGAGCTAGGGATGGTAGAATGGGACACTATGCCTGAGCTGTCGGCCTATGTTGGGTGACAAACCCCCCATAATGACCTTTGAGCTTCCATAAAGTAGTTGTTTGAAATTAGAATAATAATGGTTAGGCTAATCATGCATCTTCATTGCATACGGACTTTACCGGGTGGTCGATACAAGACACAGAGTTTTCTTAGGTCACTACAAGCTGTACCATAAAGTATTTTACCAGGTGATCCTAAGTTTTCGTTGTGTGTATTCGACTACCATGGGTTGTCCTTTTTGCATGGGCTTTTCCGGGTGTTTAGTTTTCCTTGGACGTACATAGAGTACTCTTCCAGGAAGCTAGGCCACCTAGGGTGTCCTCGTTGCATGGTCTTTTTTGGGTGGTTAGTCCTCCTAGGGCATACTTTTGAGTACTTTTTCGGGTAGCTAGTTCTCCTTCGGTGACTTTTTGCCCGCTGGATGTGCATCCCTAGTCTATGAGCATGTGCATACATTCATGCATTTAAACAAGATTATCTTTGTGGAATTTATCTGATGAATGTGTATTGAAGAACCTTACCTAATTTTTATGATAATCATTGTAGAATATTTGTTATACATTGTTCCCGATAACTATGCTTAATTATCTTGATGATATGATAAATCTTAGAGGTCATACCTCACTAGGATAGTTATTGACGCTATCAAACCGTATTCAGTGTGCAAGAAAAGTGGATGATGTATGGGTTGACTCTGGTGTGTCACATGGAGGGATCGATGACTATGCAACTTTAGTTTATAGTCTACTTTTATTATTTGTTTGTTAAATTTTTAGTTTTGAGACATTGATTTGTATAAGTTTACGGACAACCACTCGAATATTTGATTTTGTATATTTAGACTCCCTCTTATACTTGATTTTCTCATATTCAGCTAGTTTATTAACTTTGATAAGGAAATATATATATATATATATATATATATATATATATATATATATATATATATATATATATATATATATATATATATATATATATATACACACGTGATATTTGAGCCACTGTTAAAGTAACGCTCGAGTTTTTTAGAAAATGAGTAGTGTACTCGGGTTTCAGGTACTAGGGTGTTACACATCAGATAGAAATAGCCCTTGAAGATCAAGAAAAGACAACGTTCACATGTCCATTTGCACTTTTACTTACCAAAGGATGTCATTCGGACTGTGTAATGCCTCCACCAGTTTTCAGCGATGCACGTTGAGTATTTTTTCTGACATGGGGGGTAATATTTAGAGGTATTTATGGATAACTTCTCTGTTTTTAATCCATCCTTCAATGAGTGTTTGGAAAATCTTAAAAATGTGTTGAAATGATACGAGGAAAAGAATTTGGTTATGAATTGGGAGAAAGTCATTTCATGGTTCCCAAGAGAATTATTCTTAGACATATAATTTCGTCCAAGGAAATTGAGGTAGACAATGCTAAAATTGATCTTATCTCCAACCTACCTCCACTCAAGAGCGTACGTGATGTGCGATCCTTCTTAAGACACGTCGGATTTTATAGACGATTCATAAAGGACTTTAGTCATGTCTCTCAGCTTTTATGTAATCTACTTCAAAAGGATGCACCATACGAATGGACTGAACAGTGCCATGAAACTTTCACTAAGCTCAAGGGCATGTTGACTACCGCTCCTATCATGCAGCCACCTGACTGAAGCATACCTCTTGAGATTATGTGCGATACATCTGACTATGCTATTGGGGCGATGTTAGGCCAAAGAAAAGAGAAGAAGCCCTATGTAATTCACTATGTGAGTATAATTCTAAATTCTGCCCAAGTGAACTATTCTACTACGGAGAAAGAACTCTTAGCCGTAGTGTTTGCTTTGGATAAATTCAAGTCCTACTTGATCAGATCTAAGATCATCATTTACACTAATCATGTGGCGTAAAGTACCTTCTCTCAAAGAATGATGTCAAGCCTCACCAGATAAGATGGATCCTCATACTATAGGAATTTAACATAGAAATAAGAGACAAAAGGGGAGTAGAGAACGTAGTAGCTGACCACCTCTCAAGACTTACTCTCCCCGATTCCCTTGAGCCAACACTAATAAATGACATATACCTTGATGAATAATTGTTTAAACTCTCCCAATTACCTTGGTTTGCTGACATTGTGAATTATCTTGCTACAGGTTTCGTGCCAACATATTGGACTGCGCAAGATAAGAAAAAAAATTCTTCGCCGATGTATGTAAGTTTTTTTAGGATGATCCTTATTTGTTTAAATATTGCCCAGACCAAATTCTAAGGAGATGTGTGCCAAACAATAAACGTCAGAGTGTCATCTCCTTTTGTCATTCTCAAGCTGTGGTGGTCACTTTTCTACTAAAAAGACCACAGCCAAAATTCTATAGTGCGGCTTTTACTGGCCCACGATGTTCAAAGATACTCATGAGTTTTACAAAGCTTGTGAGCGTTGTCAGAAATTGGGAGTGTTGTCCCATTGAAATATGATGCCTCTAAACCCCATTCTTATCATTGAAGCATTTGATTGCTGGGGCATCGATTTCATGAGACCATTCCTCCAATCCTTTGAGAATATTTACATTTCATTAGTAGTATATGATGTCACAGAGTGGGTCGAAGCGATCCCGTGCCGAAATAATAATCATAAAACGGTCATTCGATTCTTTAAAAAAATATCATTTCTCGGTTTGGAACGCCTCGGGCCATCATTAGTGATGACGGTTCACACTTTTGTAATAGGCCATTTAAGAACTTAATGAAGAAATATGGCATGTCTCATAAAGCGAGCACTCCATACCACCCGCAAACAAGTGGGCAAGCCGAGATTTTCAACATGGATATTAAATAAATTCTATAAAAAATGGTTAACTCTGATCGTGAGAATTGGTCAATTCGCTTAACTGATGCCTTATAGGCTTACCGTACAACTTTTAAGACCCTCATTGGAATGTCTCCCTTTAGACTCGTCTATGGGAAAGCTTGCTACCTACCTGTGGAGTTGGGAGGATAGAGCCTACTGGCCTATTAAAAATCTAAACTTTAATTTGAACAACGCTGGCTTAATGCGCAAACTTTAATTGCATGAACTCAAAGAAATCCAGAACTATACTTATGAGAACTCGAGAATTTACAAGGACATGATGAAGGTATTCCATGATAGGAACATCCTTCGGAAAGCATTCATAACCAGTCAAAAAGTCCTTCGGTACAATTCTTAGTTATATCTTTTTCTGGTTAAACTTCGATCTCGTTGAACCGGTCCCTTCATTGTTACTAATGTCTATCCTCATGGGGCCATTGAGATAAAGAATTCGATAAATGACAATGTTTTCAAAGTGAATGGATATCGTCTCAAACCATTTGTTGAAAAGTTTGATTCATAGGACATGTCCATGCTTCTGACTGATCTCGTGTACCGGGATTGACCTCCTAGTCTGATGGAGGTGTTGTTAGGTTTATTACTTTCATAGGATTTAAGATTATGATAGTTCGATTTTAGTTTATTTAGTCTTCGTGCTAACCCATTTACATGTTAAGAACTTTGGAAAAGCTTCAATTCTCCTTCTTCAAGTATTATCTTCCCATTACTTCTCATTTCTTTTCATTGTCTCATGTGCATTATGTCACGCCTTAAACTTGGAAATCGGGCTCACAAAATTTTCAATTGTCGAATCCGGAGCTGACAGCCTCCGTAGTACCCCATTCTTGGCTCCCGACACTCATATGCCAGATTCCGATCATAGGATTCTACAAGGAGGATTTTCAACATAAAAACTTTTTTTGAAGCATAACCATAAGCATAATGAAGTCACAAAATAACATCACCACATATCCACTATAATCAAAGCATTTGAGTATAATGCAGAAGGGGAAATACAAGATAGGTATCAAAGTTCCAGAAGCTCTATCGCACGCTCCTGCCTCAGCTCAACTGCGTCCTAACGTCACCTACATGCATCTATGTGCATAAGCTTATAGAAAGCTTATAGGGTGGTGTACGTGTGTGTTTAACCCAGGTGTCAAGTATACAATATAAGTCCATAAATCATACAATGTAGGAAATACTGGCAAGTTCATAATCATACGATATCAAAGTAAGTAGAAATACTGACAAGTCCCTGAGTCATATAATATCAGAGTAAGCAGAAGTACTGACAAGTCCATGAGTCATACAATATCAGAGTAAGCAGAAGTATTGACAAGTCCATGAGTCATACAATATCAGAGTAAGCAAAAATATTGACAAGTCCATAAGTCATACAATATTAGAGTATGCAACGTATATCGGCTATGCAATGCGGGGTCGTGGTAAACCAAATGCCATGTACTGGGGATGCAATGCAATATGCGATGTGAAATAAATGACTAAGCTAGAGTGTGAAGTCGGGATGATAGTACGTAGTATCGCAGGCTTCGGGGTCCATCACAAGGGACTTCTATCTAAACCAGTCTCATACCTAAATTTGGATAGCCAGACTCAATGTGGTAAACTTCTGATCTCAGTTTGGTCGCGCGCCCAACTAAAATCCTGGCCATTGAGAAGGCACACATAATAATTTGGTTGCGTACCACCATCCTGAGTGGATAGTGAATGAATGAATGAATGAGTTAAATGATGAGTACGCAACTCCTGCTCAGTAAGTCCACATATCAGTACAGTTCCTCTCCGGATATCACCAGGGTCTAGTACACTCTACGCTAGCTTGCCGCCCCTATCCGAGCACACAACTGGGTAAGTAGAAGAGACCTCACTATCCACCTGCCAATATCGGGTCTGGCTTATTGATAGCGGACTCATTCCTCAAGCTGGTCAAACTCAACCTAGACATTGCCCCCTCACTCAGGCAGGTAAGGTCACACCCCCTTCTAACCGACCACGACACAGTGGGAGACGAGACCTACTAGTATACGGCCCTCGTGCGCTCATATATCTACTCGGTCTCGACGTTGGAGCATCCCTTAGCCACGGGGGTTTAGGGACTTTCACCCACAGACATCCAATGTACCCATACGCTAAAACCAAACATTTTTAGTGTCCCATCTGGTCGTCCACAATATGCCTGTGGAGGCCCCGACCCTGATGATGCTAAGGCATACGATGGTCATATCACAAAATGTGAGATGTACGAATCATACCATCCAGTCATGCATCAAACCTACGCGTACCACACGCTCATGTGGGGCAACTTCGCCTCTTAGGGAGTCTCATAAACAATCAGCCCAATGACACATGCTATGCTCAATCACTCCTCATAACAAGTATGTGGATGATGCGTATGGGCATGTATCATGAAGTACACTAAGCATGATCATAATCACATACAACATGGTGGGCCGGTATAAGACGGCCCATGGCCCGTATAAGTGAATGGCTGGTGTGCACATTGTCACCCACACATGGTGGGCCTCACACATCACAATTGGGCCTCACACATACATGGGCCTTACGCATATAATAGGCCTCAGACATATAATGGGCCTCGGACATCATAATTGTATCTCATACAATCACAATGGGCCTCATACAATCACAATGGGCCTTATACCATCTCAATGGATCTCATACAATCATAATGAACCTCATATAATCACAATGAGCCTCATACAATCACAATGGGCCTCATACCATGGGTCTCATACAATCATAATGAGCCTTATACAATCACAATGAGCCTCATACAATCACAATGGGCCTCATGTCATCTCAATGGGTCTCATACAATCATAATGAGCCTCATACAATCACAACGGGCCTCATACATCATAATAGGCCCCGTACAATTACAATGGGCCTCATACAATTACAATGGGCCTCATACAATCATATAATGAGCCTCATACAATCATGATGGGCCTTATACAATCACACAATAGGCCTCATACAATCACGATGGGCCTCCTATAATTACAATGAACCTCATATAACCGCAATGGGCCTTATATAATTACAATGGGCCGCATACAATCACAATGGCCTTATGCAATCATAATACTATGCTAACACATACCCAGTGCATATATTAACATAATTGTAATCAATAATCGACCTATATATATGGTGGGGTCCATAGAAGGACAACAGATCTAATCCATAACATGAGGATCGGTCCTCAAAAGTAGATATACCAAATCTGATACCACAGATTCTTCTATGTACGGTAATGATGTACTCTCCTCATATCAAGGATGGGCTTAGATGGCCTACATATATCAAGAATGGGCCTAGATGGCATACTTATATCAGGATTGAGCCTAAGAACAATGAGTGGGCTTTCTCGCCTGTTCCATCACCTGGCAATTCTAGGCTTCCTAAGGGCCCAATAAGCACAAGGTAGGCTCTACAAGGCATGGTGGAAACATATTCCATAATGGGGGCCGAATAATTTGGGTTAGCCCACTAAAAGAAGATGAGAATGGGCTTAACAACGGGCCCTATGGAGGTTACAACGTGGACATTTAACTATCATTGCTCTTACAATGTGGACATTTAACCACCATTGCTCCCAAGACTTAGCCCATTAGAACCTATCCTATAATGGGATCCATGGTCTTTGTACTAACTAGGAAAATGGATGGACATCATCACAACATCACGGTGGAATCACACAACACAATTGGGCCTCATATATAAATTGCAATGGGCCATACTTCACAATGGGCCTCACATAAGGGCCTCATAGGCATCACGATGGGCCTCACATACATCATAATGAACTCATCACACGGGCCTCACATACATCACATTAGCCTTATCACATGGGCCTCACATACATCACATTGGCCTTATCACATCGGCCTCACATACATTACATGGGCCTCATATAAATTTTATGTAAAACAAACTATTGGCACAGGGTTGGTTTTGGGTCATTTTAGAGTCAGATTCATAATCACATGGGGCTTATATATGGTGAAAGAAACTAACCACCTAGTAACTCTATGTATGGGCTTTACAAATTATAAGGCAGGCCTCATTGGTTGGGTGAGACAATTTACCATGATGGCCTAAACATAGGTACTTGGAGAAACCGTGTAAGAAATATAGTGTAGAATTAGTTTTGGCTCAATTTTAAGTATATCCCATGATCACAAAGGACCACATTTCAGTGTGCCGCCAAGTGCCCTTGGTTGTACTATATATGCACTTCAAAAATTATAAGTTGGGACCAACTGGTTGTGCACACGTGATATTTGGAATAGAGCCAAACATAGGCACTTTAATTTTTTTTGCACATAATTTTCTGTACAACCATACATGGCCCCATTTTGGGATCCACTCCCTGATCATGTAAGGTCTAATTTGGCCCAATTAAAATATTATTTATCTATTCATTAGTGTAGGTTAGAGGTTCCAAGTAGTGGCCTACTCAAACTTTCAGCATGTGGTCCACTACAGAAGCCCAAAGTTGGTACAAAACACAAATAATCAGACAGTTTTCAGAAATGGGGTCTGTCACAACTTAGGGCCCAATTTCCAAACACTTAGGGAATCATTCCTGACAAAAAGGTGGGACATCCCATCTCACTTATATAATGATTAAACATCCCCAAAGTGGGACCCTTAACTACAAGGTGTGGGGTCCACTACAAGGTGTCAAAGAGGCCTACATGCAATACAATTAAGTACTTAGAAAATTTTCAGCAAACAGAAAGTATAAAGGGAAAGAAATAAATCTAATGGCAAGTGGGACACACACGCTAGCAAAGCATAGATAAGGAACACACAACAATGTACATGTGTGTCCATTTTAAAATGTATAGATTACAAGTGATCCCACACCCAAGTGGGTTAATGAGAGGATAATTGTTAGGTATAACATGGATCCAACATATTCATCAAGTAGCGCATGAAATATATATTGATGAAATCTCTATAATTAGACTCTCTGTTGGAAGATCTGATCCAATGGATGGTTTGGGAACAAGTCATTCAGGCCGTTTATAAGTTTCCAACCATACAGAGCCTTGAATCCATCTGGACCATACAGAGCATTGGATCCAATAGATGATTTGTCCTTACAAAAGTATCTATCGGTCCAGAATTTTCTAAATTTTATCATGAAAAAATCTAACCATAGGGACTATACATATGATTATTAATGATCTCAAGTAAGTTAAGAGCAAATATCAAATACATCTGACCGTTGGAATTACGGATATGGCCCAAACAAGAATGGTCATAATAAGCTCCCCAATACATCTTTTGCATAAGGCCAAGATCTCAGCCATCCGAACTCCGATTAAGGCTTATTATATACCATTGGAAAGCTAGCTCGATTTCCTACGAATCCAATGGAACATATATTTCTAATACTTTCATTAAAGGAGTTAAAAATGGGTCCGTTTTAGGCCAATCGGAATCCTGCATGTACTGTTGGATAACAGCCAAGTAAAATTGATGCCATGGATGATTAGACCGTCGGATGGCTACGAAATTTGGTCCAGAGTTTCCAAAGTTTCAACCCCGATCTTTGCATGATTGATTTTATACG